>NC_135859.1:34622965-34650465 GCF_031162955.1 Sander vitreus
AACAACAATATAAGGTTTTGTTTCAAATCTACATTTCCTCCAGAAATAAACCAGGAAAACGGAGCTTGTTCTCCCCCTCTGTGTGCTCCAGGCTCAGCTGCCTCTGACATGGCAGGCCATCAAAAAATCCACTTGTTCCCACTCCACCTGTTCAAAAAACTATTAATCTGCTGCCTTCCAATAAAAAAAGGCTTGGCTCTCTGCGAGGGGGGAGCCAATAGAGACGCTGCATTCTAATGTGGCCTATCTTTATCAAAAGGTGCCACTCCATTCCCACATACTGCTGCTTATTTATGACTTGTGAGCAGAGAGCCGACAGGACGCACGTGTCTTTAGGAGAAAACCTGTGTCCGGAGGGCTCGTCCGAGATGTCAGATATGGGATTATCACACACCGCACTGTGGCTGAGAAGAGGTGCAGGGCGAGAGTGAAGAGTTGATCTGCTTTTTGTGTGTGGTAGCAACTCTGGCAAACAGAAAGGAACTTGTAAAAATAGCTTTTAGTGCTTTTAAGTATTTAAATATCTGGGGACGGAGGCTGTAAATCCCAGATCTGAGGCATCGCCTGCATGTGGCTGAGAAAAGGTGCAGGGAGAGAGTAAAGAGCTTATCTGCTTTTTCTGATGATAGCAACTTCAGTCAACACTTAGGACTTTGTTAAAACTGCTTTTAGTGCTCTTAAGTATTTGAATATCTGTGCACAGCGGCTGTGATCGCCTGTGGGTGAGAGAAGAGCTTCTTGTTGGGCCCATCAGAGCTCTTTTCCTGCCTGGATCTTACTGGATGTGTTGCTGAGACCTGGAGGCAGAGTTCAAAAGGTACTTTCCATGGATCCAAACATCCAGGGGTCTTTCCTGTTCAACAACAGCCTGAACCAATTCCCCTCGGAGCTCAAGGCCCCGGTGTGCCAGTACTCGGTGGCCAACTCTTTCTACAAGCTCAACCCGGGCCTGAACAGCCAGCTGCAGGCGGGGACGCCACACGGCATCAGCGACATCCTGAGCCGCTCCATGATGGGCATGGGCTCGGCGGGCACCACCACGCTGCTGTCCGGATACTCCACCATGGGAGGGTTCAGCCCCTCCGTCACCGGCACGTCCATGTACTATAATAGCCGGGACTACAACTCGTCTCTGGGCGGGTTCTCCAAGCCCGGGGCTGAGTGCCCGATGAAGGGTCGCAGCGTGAGCTGCTGGGCGGAGAGCGGCTGCGACTGGAGAGCCGGGAGGCAGCAGTGCAGCAACAGTGAGTCTTAAAATCTGTAGCACGGACTCAACATCCAGCGAGTCGACACGTTACAACTTCCCTCAACAAGACGGGTTACCTTACAGTGATGCCAGTGTTTTCAATTCAATCCGATCGGAAAAGACACAGAAATTAGGGCTGCACGAATATGCCATACCGTTGTTGAATATAATGATATAACTTGCGATAAATGAACAGATATTAAAGTGTACTCAGTTCTGCTGCTTTCAGTATTCTGCTAAAATACAACAAAAAATACAACATTTTTCTTACAATTGACCCTTTCGCGGGGTGATTATTGCGGCAGTTGGTATCGATTACCTTACAGTGACTCAACATGCAGCAAGTCGACACGTTACAATTTTACCTTAGAGTAGGTAAAGAGTAGGTATAGAGTAGGTAAAGAGTAGGTAAAGAGTAGGTATAGAGTAGGTAAAGAGTAGGTATAGAGTAGGTAAAGAGTAGGTATAGAGTAGGTATGGAGTAGGGTATAGAGTAGGGTATAGAGTGGGTAAAGAGTAGGGTATAGAGTAGGGTATAGAGTAGGGTATAGAGTGGGTATAGAGTAGGTGAGTAGAGTGGGTATAGAGTGGGTGAAAGAGTAGGGTAAAGAGTAGGTAAAGAGTAGGGTATAGAGTAGGGTAAAGAGTAGGTATAGAGTAGGTAAGTAGAGTAGGTATAGAGTGGGTATAGAGTGGGTAAAGAGTAGGGTATAGAGTGGGTATAGAGTAGGGTATAGAGTAGGGTATAGAGTAGGTAGAGTAGGTAAAGAGTAGGTAAAGAGTAGGTATAGAGTAGGTAAAGAGTAGGTATAGAGTAGGTAAAGAGTAGGTAAAGAGTAGGTAAAGAGTAGGTATAGAGTAGGTATAGAGTAGGTATAGAGTAGGTATAGAGTAGGTATAGAGTAGGTATAGAGTAGGTATAGAGTAGGTATAGAGTAGGTATAGAGTAGGTATAGAGTAGGTATAGAGTAGGTAAAGAGTAGGTATAGAGTAGGGCTGCACAATTAATCACAATTGTATCGAAATCCCAATATAGACTAGTGCAATAGGGGGGCGCAACATTTGTTAAAGGCAACATATCTCAAACTATTCTGAATGAAAGAGTCCCGGCCTACAAATCCCATCCTACAGACTACAAAAAAACATCTTTGTTTGGTACAGATCCTCGCATGAATCACACTATAATCATTTACATTGTTTGACTTTTAATATTTTTCAGTGAAAATTAGAATAATGACACTCCAATATCGTGAATTCATATCGTAATCGCAATATCAGTCAAAATAATCACACTTACATATTTCCCTCATGTCTTACAGTGATGCAGTGTTTTTCATATTCAATCTGATCAGAAAAAAAACAGAAATGAGAATACGCGTTAACAATGAATATCGCAATAATATAAAACAGATATTTACGTGTTCGCAGCTCTGTGTGTGTGTGTGTGTGTGTGTGTGTGTGTGTGTGCGTGTGAGTATAATGACATAACTTGCGATAAATAAACAGATATTTACTTGTTCTCAACTCTGTGTGTGTGTGTGTGTGTGTGTGTGTGTGTGTGTGTGTGTGTGTGTGTGAGAATAATGACATAACTTGCGATAAATAAACAGATATTTATGTGTTCTCAGCTCTGATACCGTCAGTATTCTTCTAAAATACAACAAACTGCTTGTTGAATTGAAAACAAATGAAAGGAAATCCTTTCCAACATTATTTTAACAAATTCAACATTGAATTGAACATAAAAGGCAGCAATTAAAAAAGAATGACAGTTACATTTTAACGTGAAGCTATCTACTCATATTTTTCTTTCAACTACCTCTCAGAGAGTCTCTCGATGTGTCGCCAGAAACAGAAACAGACACTGACTCGTGGCCGGGTTGGCTCAGAGGGTAGAGCAGGCGCCCGTGTACTGAGAGGTTTATGCCTCGACGCAGAGGTCCAGGGTTTGAATCCAACCTGGGACGATTTCCTGCATGCCTTCCCCCTTTCTCACCTCGCCTCTTTAAGGTGGAAAAGCCCCAAAAAGAACACCCACTAACTTATTTAAACCAAAACCTGTAGTTTGTATTGTTCTAAAACACTCCATAAAGCCTAGATTATATCAGATATTATTCGTATTTTAAAAAGTGTACATTTTAGGAGTCATTTTCTAATATAATCTAAAAAAGAAAATACAAAAACGGGAACTTATGTCCGAACTGAAGTTCCAGACCCAGTTTTGGCTGCGTTGCATTTTGGGGGTAAAAGCGGCCACGGCAGTTTTGTCAAATAATCAATATAATACGATGCGTTTTGTTCTGTGTCGCTGTTGGCACGTTAATGAAAACCCACCAGCTCATCTAACGTTACTGAAACAGCTGATGAATATTTTACAATGTGGGAATGTAAACTAATTTTCAGGTGATATACGGCAACCCTTTATGGAGCATTTTCAGAAGATAAAACGGGGGAGTGATGCTCACATATCAGAATCAGAATCAGAAAGGGTTTTATTTTAACACATACAAGGAATTTGTTTTGGTGTTGTTGGTGCACGTCACACATTCTTTAGATGGAATATTAAACAATATAAGTATAGGTACAAACAATATAAGTATAAGTATATTTACACAGTATGTATTAAGTTAAAAAGAAAGAATAAATAAAGATATAAAAAATAAAGAGCAAACAGCATTACAGCATCGAAACTCGTTGCATCCCTTTTTCTTTTTTCACGTGGCATCCAGAAAGTGTTCTTGTTTTTTTTGGGGAGTGGGGGAAGGAGGTGATGAAGCCCCTCTGCGTTACAAAGAAAGTAACAACATTACAGTATAAGATGTGTGTGTTGAACTTACGGGGCTTGATTCTGCAGCACGGAGTCAGCATCCAGCTCACCGACACGTTACAACTTCAGTCTGAGGACTCGACGAGACTTTACTGGAGACGACGAAATAAATCTGATCAGAACAAAAAACAGAAAACATACACAAACTTCAAAACTTATTTAAACCAAAACCTTTAGTTTGTATTGTTCTGAAACACTGAATTTAGATTTATTTTATTATTTATTAATTTAGATTTTATAAGATATTAAAGAGGGTTAAGTATCATCAAAAATCACTAAATAAAGCAATAAAATGTTAATCTCAAAACTAACTCTAAACTGTATTTAAGAAGTTTAGTTTGAACTTAATGGCACAAAAATAACTCCATAGAACAAGCCAATTAACAAACAATGCAACACATTTATGAGGGAGATATTTTATTTACAAACGTGAAATATGACAATGATGTAGTGTTTGACCAGAGCTAATCTGAAGGTAATACTGGCCTCATAAAGAACTCCACTGAATAATGCTTAGATTTTACCAGATATTATTCGATATGTTAGTCATATTATTTCTAAAAAAAACACGAACTCACGGGGGTCGATGAGGACGAGCGGCATTTCAAACGTCCAATCAAGAAATGTCACTTTTGTAGAATATGTGGACAATTCTGCTCATTAAATTGTTTTAAAATGAATGTTTATATTAACCCTTGTGTTGTCTCCCGACGCGTCAACCATGAAAAAAACGCTTTTGTTTTGTTTGTTTGTCACTTTTTTCAACATTTTCATCACTTTTTCAGACGTTTTTGTCACATTTTCTGACGTTTTTGTCACTTTTTTAATCACTTCTTCTGACGTTTTTGTCACTTTTTCAGACGTTTTTGTCACTTTTTCAGACGTTTTTGTCACATTTTCTGACGTTTTTGTCACTTTTCCTGACGTTTTTGTCACTGTTTTTATCGCTTTTTCTGACGTTTTTGTCACTTTTTCAGACGTTTTCATCACTTTTTCTGACGTTTTTGTCACTTTTTCTGACGTTTTTGTCACTTTTTCAATGTTTTTGGTGCTTTTGTGACGTATTGGGTGCTTTTTCCGACATTTGAGGCTTTTTTTCTTCATCTTTTTCGTTGCTATTCTCAACGTTTTGTCGTTTTTATTTAGTTTTTTTACATTTCCGGTGCTTATTTCGACGTCACATACTTTCTGATATAATTGTTTTTTAATGTTGTTAAACAATGTTTTTTTTTTTTTCCTGTTTCATGTCAAATTTGACCCGACGACAACATGAGGGTTAAACGTCTACAATATTCAAACAAAGAGTTTCTGATGAGGGGATGAAGATGAGTCAGAGGCACGTTGTCTCGTAAAGGCTAAATGTGATTCTTATGTAAGAATCTGAAATCCCAGTAAAGTGTTTTTCTTGAGTATTTTGTTTGTATATTTTTCAGGTAGCGGTCCTCTGACGGACATGTCAGGCCGGAAGAAACACACCAGACCAACGTTTAGCGGACATCAAATATTCGCTCTGGAGAAAACCTTCGAGCAGACAAAGTACCTGGCCGGGCCGGAGCGAGCGAGGCTGGCTTATTCTCTGGGCATGACCGAATCACAAGTCAAGGTACAGATCGGCCGTGCAACTTCTTGTATTTCTGGGTCAAAATGTACAAACAATTCCAATGTTTTGGTCGGTTTTTGTCACTTTTTTCTGCGTTTCTGTCAATATTTTTCTGCGTTTTCTTTGATGTTTTTTTTTAAAGCTTTTTCCCATGTTTTTTGTCACTTTTGTCTAAACGTTTATTGTCACTTTTTTCTGACGCTTTTTGTCACTTTTTCTGACGTTTTTGTCACTTTTTCAATGTTTTTGGTGCTTTTGTGACGTATTGGGTGCTTTTTCCGACATTTGAGGCTTTTTTTCTTCATCTTTTTCGTTGCTATTCTCAACGTTTTGTCGTTTTTATTTAGTTTTTTTACATTTCCGGTGCTTATTTCGACGTCACATACTTTCTGATATAATTGTTTTTTAATGTTGTTAAACAATGTTTTTTTTTTTTTCCTGTTTCATGTCAAATTTGACCCGACGACAACATGAGGGTTAAACGTCTACAATATTCAAACAAAGAGTTTCTGATGAGGGGATGAAGATGAGTCAGAGGCACGTTGTCTCGTAAAGGCTAAATGTGATTCTTATGTAAGAATCTGAAATCCCAGTAAAGTGTTTTTCTTGAGTATTTTGTTTGTATATTTTTCAGGTAGCGGTCCTCTGACGGACATGTCAGGCCGGAAGAAACACACCAGACCAACGTTTAGCGGACATCAAATATTCGCTCTGGAGAAAACCTTCGAGCAGACAAAGTACCTGGCCGGGCCGGAGCGAGCGAGGCTGGCTTATTCTCTGGGCATGACCGAATCACAAGTCAAGGTACAGATCGGCCGTGCAACTTCTTGTATTTCTGGGTCAAAATGTACAAACAATTCCAATGTTTTGGTCGGTTTTTGTCACTTTTTTCTGCGTTTCTGTCAATATTTTTCTGCGTTTCTTTGATGTTTTTTTTTAAAGCTTTTCCCATGTTTTTGTCACTTTTGTCTAAGTTTATTGTCACTTTTTTCCGATGCTTTTGTCACTTTTTTCTGTTCTTTTTTCTGTTCTTTCTGTACATTTTTATCCTACGTTTTTCAACGTTCTATTATCAATTTTTCTTTACATGCTATGAAATTAAATAAAACACCCAAATAATAAAGAAAGTAGAACTGATCATTTATCTAACTTGTGAAGAGCGTCGTGTGGAACCATCCACGTTATTTTGTTTTTAAATTTGGTTAAAAGAAACCCACATTTCTGATATAGAAACTTTTTGAAAATGGGTCAGATTAGACCGGAGGACAACAGGAGGATTAAATAACGCTTTTGAGGTGAGCTGTTTTACGACGTATACGGATAAACTTAGAGCTGATTAATCGATTAGCTTTTTATGAAACAAAAGTCCAACTTCTCCTATTCCAGCTCCCTAAACGTGAATATCTTCTAGTGTCTTCTCTCCTCTGTGACAGTAAACTGAATATCTTTTGAGTTGTGGACAAAACGAGACATCTGAGGACGTCATCTTGGGCTTTTTGGGAAACACTGATCCACATTTTTCACCATTTTCTGACATTTTAGAGACCAAACAACTCATCTGTTAATCCAGAAAATAGTCGACAGATTAATCGACTCAATTGTATTTGACCTTTAACCTCCTTTGAACTGTCTTTTATTTCTTTTAAATTCAGTTTTTACTATTCTTTCCTACACACTACACACTAAAAAGTTTAAAAAACTGATGTTTTTATGACTGGTCATCTTGGGCTTTTTGGGAAACACTGATCATTTTCTGACATTTTAGAGACCAAACAACTCATCCATTAATCGAGGAAATAATCAACGATGAAAAATATTGTTAGTTGCAGACACACACACACACACACACACACACACACACACACACACACACACACACACACACACAGAGAGAGAGGAATGGGGTCATGGTGGTTTTTCATAGATTTCTCAACAACATACTGTTCACTTATCAAGCATCATTCCAAGAAGGCAGCGGTGGAGGAAGTATTCAGATCCTTTAGTTTAGTAAAAGTACTAATATTACACTGTAAATACACTCTGTTACAAGTAAAATCCTGCATTGAAAATGTTAGTTAAGTAAAAGTCTGTAAGTATCATCAGGAAAATGTACTTCAAGTATTAAAAGTAAAAGTACTCCATGCAGAAAAATCCTCCCATAGTAGAAAGTGTAAAGGATCCAACCAGTTGTGTGTTTAATGGTCTGATCATGTCAGCTGGACTTGTAGCCGTCATATTGTTGGCTAGTTTACTTTATAATAAAACATCAGATTTTATAAACTACATGTGTTTTGTGTGCAGTAATCTTAATGTGTAAAGTAACTAAAGCTGTAACAGATGAATGTAGTGGAGTAAAAAGTACAATATTTCTCTCTGAAATGTAGCGGAGTAGAAGTAGAAAGTGGCATGAAAAGAAAAGACGCAAGTAAAGTACAAGTACCTCAACATTTCTACTTAAGTACAGTACTTTAGTAAATGTACTTAGTTAAATCCCCCCCCCTACTGTTGTGTGTTTAGGTGTGGTTTCAGAACCGACGCACCAAGTGGAGGAAGAAGAGCGCCTCCGAGCCGAGCTCCACGCAGGCCAGCCTGGCGGGGCCGGGCGGCGACGCCTCGGACAACGAGGTGGAGGACGAGGAGTACAATAAGCCTCTGGACCCCGACTCTGACGACGATAAGATCCGGCTGCTGCTACGCAAACACCGCAGGGCTTTCTCCGTCCTGCGCCTCGGGCCACACAACGTCTGACAAAACTTGCTGCAAATCAAAAACACACACACACACACACACACACACATACACGCAAATACATACACTCCTCAGCAGACCTGCATGCTGTAATGGAAGTAATTAGTTTTGAATACAAAGTTTAAGCATGTTCAGAATAGGTCATAGAGCTCAACAGTGACCGACATTTTTTTAACGGCTCTGGTTCCGGAAGTGATTTTCCTTAATCAAATATCTCGTTTAAACATTTGATTCGGCGCAAAAGAACATTTTGAAAACAGCAACAACAAAAAAAAGAACAAGACTGTGTACAGAAACTTCAGTGGCAGGTAGCAGCTAGCTAGCTATAGCCGTTCGCGGTTGGCAATACATTTCCATGGTTACAGCGAGTCCCACCAATCAGAGACGTCGCTTCTACCACTTAGGATTGTGGGTAGTGTAGTATTTCTCCCTACAATAGTGAATAAAACATGTTTTTCTTAAAACAAGGTTGATTTCATACAGACTTCTGGCTCCCACAGAAGCATAAACCTTTGTTTCAAAACCCCGTAGCTCGTGGTTAGTCTATCTTGTATGGTTTAGACATTATGGCTAATAATCAAAATCATTACAGAGAAAATGAATGGGTTTTTTAAACTTCGGAAACACGCTGTTGAGCTGGTGGCAAAAGAGCATCATAGGGTTCAATAGCAGCTGTAAAAATGAAGCTAAAAGACGTTTACTTTTATAGGTTAGGCTACATCTCTGGCCTGTTTAATGTTACACTGGTGTATTATACAAAACATTTTGTAAAAAGAAAATGACATATAAAAAAAACTGCATGATGCTATTAATACAAATAAATTAATAAAAAGAGAGTGAAGTTATTCATGTGTTCTCTTTTTGAACAGTTGAAGTTGTTTGTGATTATTTTTTGCTTATGTTTTTAAAATGAAACCATGAAAGTGCCATAAGCCTTGTTGTGAAATAGCTTAACCCTTACCTGTCTGTTTTGTCTGTTTTTATAAAGCATAAAGTATACATTTTCCAATTCTGTGTTACATCTTCTAAGCCAACTTCATTCCAACTTATCACTGCTAGTTTTACACTTATGTTTGGAATTCATGGTCAATAAACCTCATTGATATTAAAATATGCCTAATTTTGAGTTAAAAAACCCAGAAATTATGAATTACTTTAGCTAATAATTAAGATCAGAGGAACGTATGTTAATGCATAATTACAGCCTGTTTCGTGTATGGAACCATCCATGTTATTGTTGGGCAATTTGGTTGAAAGAAACCCGTATTATTGATACAGAGCTTTGAAAACACAAGGGTTAAATGACCCAACAAACAATAAAGATAAAAGCAAACGTCTAACAGTCTGTGATGTCCCTAAGTTGTGTACAGGAGAGGAGGACATACAATTAAATAAACCCGGGAGGGAAAACAAGGGACAGGCGGAAGCAGTTGGAGGATACATCAAATCATTTATTGACAAAAAGTGAAGACGGATATTTATCAGAAAAAGTAAACTAAAGAGATGCAGTAAGTTATTCAACAAAGTAACAACAAAGACTTAGTTGTAGAAAGACGCTGTAGAAGAAAATCAATCAAAACCTCAGAAAATACTTCTTTTTTTTAAAGAAAAACTGAGGTAAAGTCATTTTATAACAATTATTTTTGGGGTCAGCCCTGTGTTCCCACATTTCTAAGATTGTTTTTTAAATGAGGCCCTATGTTAGGGTTAGGGTTACATTATATCTGTAGTCCATTGCTACTGAATAATAGGTTGGGTGTTATTGGCTACCAGATTGGGAGAAAGGGGGATAACATCTGATACAAATATATGAAAAAGGAAATGTGGGAACATAGGGCCTAATTTTGGAAAAATAAATCTTAGAAATGTGGGAACATAGGGCCTAATTTTGGAAAAATAAATCTTAGAAATGTGGGAACATAGGGCCTAATTTTGGAAAAATAAATCTTAGAAATGTGGGAACATAGGGCCTAATTTTGGAAAAAATCTTAGAAATGTGGGAACATAGGGCCTAATTTTGGAAAAATAAATCTTAGAAATGTGGGAACATAGGGCCTAATTTTGGAAAAATAAATCTTAGAAATGTGGGAACATAGGCACGCGCCCCTATTTTTATGGAACTGGCCTTTAAAAAGGCACTAAATGAGACATTTGTGTTAATGTTCATGTGTTTATGGGTTTATGGGTGTTTATGGTGTTTCTTTTTTTTAAATCTATTATAATATCCCGCAAGTATGATTTGTAATTCTGCTAAATGCCTAAATTGAATGTTGACTTGAAGTTGCTTAAAATAACTGCAAGTTGTCTTTACAACATTATAAAGGCTCCTTGCTTTTTAAAAACACATTGTAAAACTATAAACAACGCTGCACAGCGAATGACTGTCAATCATTGATCAAGAGTTGAGCGATGGCTCCGGTTCCTGCTGCCGGTGTATTTAAAATCAAACTGGAAGCAAAGAAGGCACAGAGGCTGAGGAGAGGAGAAAGGGTCAAAGGTCAAATCTTGTGTGATTTACCATTGTGGTCCGGCTTAATTGAAGACAATGACACCCGAAACCTGTCAACATAAAATCAATACCAACAGACCAACTCGTTCACATTTAACCTCAGAGTTCAGACGTCAGGACGGAGGATTTGATCACAGACAGCTCAGAGTGGGCTGACATTATACAAGCTGTATGAAACCAATGGAGACAGCGCATTTCAAGCATGATTTCCATAGACAGTATATATAATGGACCAACAGATCCCGTGTCTCTGGACGGAGACCAGTGAAGGATATTAGAAGCACTTTTCCGGTGATGGCTGAGCGTTACTGAGCAGCCTCCAACTGAGCTTGAAGACGTAAATGTGACGTGAGCAACCTGTCTGAAAGTTGGAAGTCTTCTGGTAGCTGTGCCAAGAGAAATCTCAATCATTCCCAATCTAGCAGAGACGGAGAGCGTAGGTATATGTAAGGAGATAACATAGACACAGGCTCATTATTGATCACTAAAATGATAGTTAACATTAGTCATTACACTTAAACAGCTAATGGAAGTCCAAACTGCCTGAGAGCTTCTCCTGTACTATACGGTAATTCCTCTACTATGAGACAGTAAGTCTCGTGGTTATGACAAAATCGTTAGCCTATTTTTAGAAAAACGTTTGCTACGGAGCAATAACGTGAGGAACAAGGTAATGGAGCCTTTTATACGTTGTCGTGTTTCTTTAGAAATAAACAATGGACAAAAAAAGTCTTTAAACGCTTCAGATGTAAAGGTATTCTCTGTCAAAGTGGCGCCAAAATGAATGGCAGTCAATGGGATGCTAACGGGAGGTGATGGCTTGGTAGCATCAAAATGGCGCCATAGGAGGTTCGAGTAAGGGGGAGAGGCTTATCCCCTTGATGATTTCAAACAACACTTCCTGTCTCCTAAAGGGGCATGGCCTCGTTTGAACGTGTAGTGAACGTCGCGTGGATGGATGAAAAGTTGTATTTGAATAATTTATAGAACATACACAGTTCCACATCCATTTCATCCAGGGTTTTGAAATGCAGCGCTCTTACACTGTTGACCCTGGCAAACGATATTGTAGTATCCCAAAATGGTGGGCGGGCTCAGACACCTCCCAAATCGTGACGTGACAGCGAGCTACCATGATGTATGTCCTCATTCTCATGAATATTTATAGAGCAGTCTTCAAAATCCACATTACAAAGTGCTTTACAAAACAGCAAAATGAAACAGTCATAAAAACATCAGGTTTTTTAAACTATTTGGTGTAAAAAAACCTGTACAGCGAAAACATGTTTAAAAAGAAATAGAAGACAGTTCAAACTCAAATGAAATGAGGAAAGGATCTTCAATATAAGTATGTTTTAAGAAAGGACTTAAAGGTGTATTGTGTAAGAATTTCTCCCATCTAGCGGTGAAACTGAATATTACTTTCTAGCCCCTCCCATTCAGAGCGCGTTGTCACTCCTACGGTGGCCGTATTATTCCAAGAAGTACGACTTTGTCGGTGAGTATTCCTTCCAGTGTAATAATAGTTTTACGTTTTAGTTATTTTGGTACCATTTCATTGCTAACATCAGCTATCAGGTTCCCAAACGAATGCAAGCTAATGTTAGTAAAGTATCAGCGTGATCCTCCATCTTCAACAGGCTTTCAAATCTGCCGGCAGATCCAGTAATCTCCCCCTGGCATTCGTCACGGTGCCACTGAGTGTAAAAGCGCGAAAGGCGGAGGTATGTCCCTCTTTGGCTTATGTATTTTAAAGATAGAGGCGCAACATGGCAGAATACATTTGATTAGTTGCAACTAATCAAAGTATTCTCGTGTATGTACCATGGTGGAAGTAATTACACATGAATGAGTTGATTATTTTCTTGATTAATTGATTAGTTTTTTGGTCTATAAAACGTCAGAAAATGTAGATCAGTGTTTCCCCAAAGCCCAAAGGTATTCAGTTTACTGTCACAGAGTGAAGAAATAGTGTGCCCTAATATGTTTGAATGTACATTTCTAGAAAAGTCTTGGAGCTATGATAACATAAATATTTAAAAATGATCAAGCATTACAACATATTTGGGATTTATTTCTTATTTTCAGGAGGCAATCCATGTTGTAGTCTCCCTCCAACCTGCTGCTGTCTGACCATTGAATCAACCCCCCCAAAAAATTAAATGCAATGAAGGTTAGAATCAGTCTGTTGATTTGTCGACCCTTGAACACTTTCCATCTGAACGAAATGTCCTAAACCGCCAGCCTGTTCCAGCTTTGGAGGGCAGGCCTAATGCCTCCTCTGTTTTAGATGCAATTTTTCTAGAGATGCACCGATTGACCGGCCGGTGACCGGAATTGGCCGATTTTCACGTCATCGGCCATGACCGGCGACCTGCCGGTCAGTCTGACATATGCCGATTTTATGCCGGTCAAATGCACTCGGGCGCCGCATGATTTACATCGCGCAACAGCAACATCACACGTGCACATGCAGGGTTTCCGCTGTATGCATGTAGCAGCGGCGCACTGCCGCTCCATCAGCTGTTTATGAAATGTCATACAGTCGTAATTACACACGGCTCGAAAAGTCAGCCGCTCTCTCTCCCCTCTGAGGCTGAAAAACTGGAACATGAAAACCGCACTCACGCAGGTCCCGTGAAATATGACAACTACAGTTTATCGGAAAATAGCGTCGGGCACACTGACCTGAGACGCTGTAAACAAAGAAAAAAAAAGAAAAAAAAAGAGACGCTGTAGTCCTCCGACACGCTGTATTAACGTTACTGTTTACGCTTTCCAGGTAAGTGGGGGTGCACCCCGCTCAAAACCAACATTAAAAACATAGTAATATTTAAAGAGTTTAGTTTTGTTGTTGGTGACGTTAAATCATCTGTTTCAGGTAACGGCACTCTAGGGTACCGTCTATTTGCTGGATTGTTCCGAGGCAACCGTCGGTGGCTAACGTTAGTAGATAAGCCCGTTGACAGCAACGGCATTGTTCATATTTATGCACAATGACACATAAAGCAAACTTGCTAAAAAAGGAACTACACGCTGTTTTCAGGTAACGTTACTGTTGACGTTCAAACAGGCCTGTGTGTGTGTGTGTGTTTTGAGAAATATCTTTATACTGCATTAAAGCTATATTTATTTTATTTTTATTTGTTATTTATATAATATTTTATTGCCATTACCTGTTTTCATACATACAGAAGTTTAGTTTGCTAAATATATCACAGTTGTTTAGTTGGATATTGGATGTGAAAAGAAGGAAATGGTTCTAACGTTGCACTTTAGATGTGTGTTAATTTCCCACCAGGAGTCATTTATATAGTATATATAAATGTAATATATTATATATTATAATATATATATTAATATATATTATAATAATAATATATTTTATATATAAAAATGTTCTATGCAAAATGTAACATTTTCTATTAAAGAAAAGATGGAAAATAAATGTTTGTGTGTGCTGTAAAGAGGTTAGAAAAAATGAAATCGGAATCAGCTAAAATCGGTATCGGCTGGCCTAACTCAAAGAAAATCGGAAATCAGAATCAGCCTAGAAAGTTGTAATCGGTGCATCTCTAAACTTTTCTCCTGCAGCAAAATAAGCGCAGCTGAATCCTATAGAAACTGAATGCAAACACAGACATGCAGTTAAGTGAGTGCAGGCTGAAGGTCCATTTGGACACAAAATTCAGCATAAGTGAGATTTTGCATTCTTCGCATCACGTCAATATAACTCACTAGAAAATGTAATGATACAAATAGTCTGGATCAACGGAAGTACATTTCCAGGATAAAGCCCGACATCCGCCATCACTGTGTGTTGCCATTTGGACGGTGCAACAAGTCAGGCCTGCTTGGTTCTTTCAGGGAATGATTGTAAAGATGTACTAAGAATATGTTTAGGTCGTTTCCTCTCTAACTGGGACGTTTTGGGACTGATTGGTGGGATTGCTGTGGACGAAGTACACACGGAGATACACTGGTAAGAGATAATGAGGTTTAACCATGTATCAGCTAATTTAAATAGCTCACGTTACTGTATTGTGTCAACAGTTAACTTCATTTAATATTGTATGTGGAGTTTTCTTTTGCGGGAGGGGAGCAAATGTTCAACCAAAACAAGTTCCTTCCCGAGACTATTTAGCAGAGCCACCGTCGCTGCGTCCGAAGCTTAGCGCCACACAAACCAAACAAAGAACAAACAACCCAGAGCGTTTTCCTCCTATCCCAGAATGCATCAGTGGTGGAGCCAGACTTCACTACACAGTGCTGTGGAGATAACGTTTTGGCGAGATCCACATATCTTTTCTTAGTAACAGATAAAGCACAGCGGGTGTGGCATGCATGGCATTTCCTGTGAAAAGTGGCTCACGTGGGAACTTTTTACGTGGCATTTCCCCAAAGAGGTGTGACTCAAAACAATGAGATATCTGTGGTAAACAACAAACAAAGCTGTCACTCTTAAAGTCCCCGTCATGTTGCAAAAGACAGAGCTGGCGAAGTATGGAATTAGTTTTGTGCCTTTAAGTATCACACAAAACTCACTAACTATAAGCAACAACAACAAAAAATGGCCATCTCAAAAGGTAAAACTTGCAAACAAAATAATTGAGTTACCGTCAAAGCTTTGTTTGAACTGAACGGCACAATAATAATTCCACAGTAATGCGATGTCGAGAACCAGGTCTTTCATGTGACATTTTCCCAAAAGAGGTGTTACTCAAAATAATTGAGATATTTCTGGTAAACAACAAACAAAGCTGTCACTCTCAAAGTCCCCGACATGTCATGTTGCAACAGACAGAACTGGTAAAGTATGGAATTAGTTTTGTGCCTTTTAGTTTAAGTATCATCAAAAATCACTAAATAAAGCAATAAAATGTTAATCTCAAAGGCAAAACTCAAAACTTGCAAACAAAATATTTGTGTTACTCTAAACTATACTTTAGAAGTTTAGTTTGAACTTAATGGCACAAAAATAACTCCATAGAACAAGCCAATAAACAAACAATGCAACACATTTATGAGGGAGATATTTTATTTACAAAAGTGAAATATGACAATGATGTAGTGTTTGACCAGAGCTAATCTGAAGGTAATACTGGCCTCATAAAGAACTCCACTCCCATGACTGGTCTACAGTGACAAGTCGCTACAAGTATATTACAAACAAATCACAGATTCTTAACTTTTTCGTGTTATGGCGAGGCTTCAGTCCCACTGCACAAATGTGACAAACTTCATATGAATATCTGTGAATTCATGCATTTTAAAAGTGTTTTAGTATGAACATAGAGAGTGAACTGTTCAAAACGCACAAAAAATTCATTTCATGTAAGCTGGGATTGGCTCCAGCTAAAGCTGCAATTAATGATTATTTTCGATTGTTGATTTATTCAATTTTATTTATGGTATCAAATCATAACAGGAGTTATCTCGAGACACTTTACAGATAGAGTCTAGACCACACTCTATAGTTTACAAAGCTTTGAAAGCTTTAAAATGTATCTGTCGATTATTTTCTGGATTAAATGGTCACTGTACCGTCTACGGTACACCTTGTGGCTGTGGCGTCACTGTAACCTCCACTCATAAACGTTTTTATAACTTTAAAGCATTAAATCTTCAAAATATACAGCTATGCGACACACCAATTGAAAGCTTAGACTCTCGGGATTCCATTAAGCCCACACACAGCATAAGATGATTTATAGCAGTTACACAACTGCTACAAAATTAAAGAAAATAAAACAATACAGCGTAAACAGCGCAGCTGGTGTGTAGTGCATGCATACCTGTTTCCTTGTCCCTTTAGCCACTGCGGGGATTTTTTGCCCAAAACTTTTTTTTCTTAAATCCCCAAGAGTCCAAGGAAATGGAATATCCAAGCCATTATATCCAAAACGAGCTGTTCGCCTCACAATCTTGACGTTTCTGGCCGAATCACAACGGAAAATCGCTAAACTGTTTTTCATTTCCGTACTTGTATCGCTGCTCGCTTCTCTCCTGAGGCTCCTAGCAACTTGATGTGGGCGTCACTGTATTCTCTGAGATCTTAGGTTTCCATAGAGACCTGGTATAAGCCAATTGGTGCAGGTTTGCCTGTGATACACCAATGGAAAGCTGAAGACTCCTCTGACGCGATGTGAGCCCACGTGTACTCCAGCGAGTACACATTTGCTCAGACCATTTAGCTTTAAATGCTATAAGACCCGTCTACATTTTTAGCCAATGAGCAGACAAGTCGATAGATACCAAATGTGCCGTTGAAATTTTAACCCTGTAATGGCTGGAGCTGTGTCAAAGCAAAAACAGGGCCTCCTATAAGCATGTGACAGCCTGTGCAATCTATAATGACTTATTTCTATATATTTATGTATATAGTTATTTCAAGTATGTGTATGATTGATGTGGGTGTGTTTGTGTATTTGAGAAGTGTTTTATTTTGTACTTTATTGGCTTTTTTCTTTGCACTTTTCAAATGGAAATCAGAAAAACGCACAGACATATATGTAGAAAAAAACTCTTATAAAATCTATTTTTGAGTCTTTTGGCTTCTGGATTATTTCTGTAGTAAACTGAGACATGTGGCCATGACCTTGTGTTGTCTGTATCTCACTAGATGTGTTTACAGCAGTGTATTTTAATAGTTTTACAGATGTCTGACTTGGACGGAAATAAAAACCCTCCATTCCATTCGAGTGTTTCCTTTCCAATGATATCACATCCCTGAGTGTCAGAGTATATGGGAGCTGTACCACTTTTAATTTGGGTATGACGTTTAGACCAAAAAGCTTGAAAATGCAACCGTTCCATAAGAGGTTAATGCGTAACTTTTTGATATTATTAAACGTCCGTTACATTCAAGCTGTTGCCAAATGAGTTGCTACAAAGCTAATTAAGACTATCAGCTCCACACAACTCTCTCTGTGTTTCTCAGTATGGCTATGTTCAGAAGATTGTGGCGTCCGGTGACTTTCCCGCGCAGAAGCTCGAGTGAAGATAATGACCTCTTCTGAAGAGTCCATCATGTTTTTTTAATCCTCTGTGTCCTTCTTGGCTACTAGCAGCTGTGTGGAGGCGCGGTCACGGAAGGCTTGTATCACGTGGATGCTGCGACAGTGTTGTTGTCATTACTTAAAATTCCTCATGGGGGTGACAGAAACTACGCACTATAGCTTTAATCAATTAGTTGTTTGGTCTATAAAATGCCTGAAAAATGTGAAAAATGTCGATCAGTGTTTCCCAAAGCCCAAGATGACATCCACCTTTTAAAATCGATGTTACAAATTGCTTGCTTGCCTGTACAGTGTAGGTAAGAATAGGAAAAAAACATGTTTAAAAAAAAATAAAAGACAGTTCAAAGGAGGTTAAAGCTCAAAACAATTGAGTCAATTACTCTGTTGACTATTTTCTGGATTAATGGATTAGTTGTTTGGTCTCTAAAATGTCAGAAAATGGTGAAAAATGTGGATCAGTGTTTCCCAAAAAGCCCAAGATGACGTCTTCAAATGTCTCGTTTTGTCCACAACTCAAAGATATTCAGTTTACTGTCACAGAGGAGAGAAGACACTAGAACATATTCACATTTAACAAGCTGACATCAGAGAATTTTTACTCAAATCTGTTATAAAAAATAGCTGCCGATTAATTTAACAGTTGACAACTAATCGATTAATCTTTGCAGCTCCAGCTAAGGGATAAGAGGATGGATGGAGGTAACAAACCACAAACATATTTGTAAATTATTTCAAATACGCATCAATAAAAACCAAGATAAAAAACAAAAAACCTAACCAGTAATTCACCACACATCAAAAAATATTATACAGCACACGTCTTACAGTACGAGACTATGACTCAACAAAACAAAACAAAACACAAATCAGAATCAAACAGTGCCTTTGTGTTGTGTGTGGTTGCACAGAATATATACTGTAGATATTCAGAATTTTGTAAAGTTCAAGTGAAGCCATGTGACGGAAACATCCACACCGCTTCAGTTAGAAGTAAACCAACACATTCTCACTCTCCTATCACGTTAAATACGGACGCTTGGTCATGTTTGTTATTCACGCTAAAAGTCTCCTTTGGCGTCGGGACTCTTGGCGTCACTTTTGACGCTCTGGGTCAGGACGTACTGGCTGACATGCGGCACGAGAACGGGACAGTTAGGTTTAGGTGAAACTGGGTGAAAGTCTTGTGTTGTTTGTCCCATCCGCCCCCCCAACCAACCTCCCTATGCGGCATTTCAGTCTTTCATACTACTCGCTACTGTTGTCCCCCTTAAGGCCGGCTACGCACTGCCTGCGTGGCGTGAGCTTGGCGTTTCTGTTGCGTGTCAGCTGCGTGGATTTTTCTGTCTTTACACACCAGAAACGTGTCTGACGCGGCGCTGCTGCTGCTAGCCTCGTCTGTACACATGTATGTTTCCCATTAATAAAATGAAATACCATGTTAAATATAAATATATACTGATTTGATTACAGCAAAGACGTCAGCAGTATTGACGGCAAAATAGGCTCCAGAATAGTTTGTTCTGTATTGACAGGTGCAATATTTGAAAATTGATTTTTTTTTTTAATTACATTTATATCTGCATTTATGTCAAAACACGTCATTTATTAATATGTATTTATGTCAAAATGACATATAAACATATTTTCCTATTCTATTTTGCCTGGAAACGCTTCCAACACGCTTGCGTGTCGCGTGAAAAACAGGCGTCGATCCCATTTCTAGTATGTACGCGTTTTTGGCTGCGCCTGAGACGTGCGTGTCACGCAGCTAGTTAACATGGGAGCCAAAATAAAAATGGAAACGCGACGCAGCTGACACGCTCACGCGACGCAGCCAGTGTGTAGCCGGCCTAATATCATCTAACAGCTGCTGAACGCTGAACGGTGCTTTTTGCGTCGGTATCTGACGCTGAGAGACACTGACCAAGCGTTGTTGGGAGTGAGAACGGGTTGAGTAAACACGTGAGGCCTACAGTGTTGTTCCTTTGGCAATTACATAAGGTTGATGCCAACAGAACAGGATGGAAAAAGATTTATGTGCAGACAAACTGTGACGAAAACGTTCTCTGAGTGACGACGGCTGAAATACAGAAATTGAGAACTGCTGAGTTATAACCATAGACTGTAAAAATAATGCACGAAGCTTCCTGAAGCCGAAGAAATTCACTCTAAGACGAAGGAGCTGGTCATTGACTTTGGGAGGTCCAGACCAAGACCGCGACCAGTCCTGCTAGAGGGAGCTGAGGTGGAGGTTGTGCAATCATACAAATACGTTGGGCTGTGGTTGGATAATAAACTGGACTGGACAACACACACCAGCCACCTGTACAGAAAGACATAAAGCAGGTTGTACTTCCTGAGGAGACTTCGGTCTTTCAACATCTGCAGCAAACTGCTGTTGATGTTTTACCAGTCTGTGGTTACCAGCGTCCTCTACACTGTGATGTGCTGGGGGGGGGCAGCATATCCAAGAAGGACACCTCCAGACTGGATAAACTGATCAGGCGGGCCGGCTCTGTGGTCGGCATGAAGCTGGACTCACTGCTGACGGTGGCAGAGAGGAGGACACTGGACAAACTGCTGGACATTACTGACAATGCCAGCCACCCCCTGCACACCGTCATCAGCAACCAGAGGAGCCTGTTCAGTGGAAGGCTGCTCCTTCCCAAGTGTAGGACCAACAGACTCAAGAACTCCTTTGTCCCTCATGTCATCATACTCTACAACTCCTCACTTGGGGGGAGGAGGAAATAGGGTAGATGACAGAACAGAACAGGACAGGAAGGAAGGGAAGGAGTGGTAGCCACTCACTCATTCACCGTGCAATTACTTAATAATCTACTCGCATACATACCTGGACACTCTGACTGCTCTTAACTGCTAATTTATGCTAAATGTCATTTATTTATTAACTGTATAACACAATACCGTACACAATCCTATATATCTATATATTTATCTTTATTTATCTGTAGTTTATTGTTGTTTACTGTTTGTTTACTTTTTGTAAAAAGTATTTAGCTAAAGGTTTATTGTTATTCTTATACTGTATTTTTTCTATACCTCTTTATTTAAAGAGTGTTTTGTAAGCTGCTAACTAAATAAATCTAATTTCCTTGCGGGAGTCATCCCAAAAGGATCAATAAAGAAATCTAACTTCCAGCAAGGGGCGACTCCACTGGCTCCAAAAAGAAGTCTGTTTCTATAGAAGTCTATGAGAAAATGAGCCTACTTATTTTCATAATGACTTTATGGTCTCAATCGCTACTTTCAAGTCTTCTTCAACACAGCATGATGTTCATTTAGTAAATGATGCTCCCATTTATCTACAATAGACGATAAAGCAGGGGATGTTTTAGGACCTGTCAATCAGGACAGAGGCTTAGCGATGCTAACCATGCTAACTCTGTGGGCTTTCAATTAACACTTTAAAAATGGGCTTTAAAAATGAACTTTGGCTGGTATAATGTTGTAAAGTTACGAGCCAATTTGGCCGGTGATGAATGAAGTGAAGCGTCTGTTTAAATCGGCCGGCTGCAGAAATGATCCGACAAGTCAGTGTTTACAGATTGGTCTGTTTTCTGGCAAGAAATCTGGGCGGTTTGGTGTGTGTTTGGCTTGGAAACAAACGGAACGGCGCAAAACAAACCAGAGGAGATGAAATTAAGTAGTAAAGTTAGTTAGGAATAAAAAAAACGTGGAGATATTTTTCAAGAGTAAATGTTGACGTGGAAAATCTAAGTGGCTGGTAATTTAAAAATCTACAAGCCGTGTTGGCGGGTGATTAAAAAAGTTAATTAAAAGTCAAAGTTTAAGATAAAAACACCCAAACACAAGTTCAGACCCTCCCGCTGTGTGTTTACACTTCTTCAAAGTTAACTGGAACATTTTGGTCGCCTAAAAATGTCTTGTTCAGCGTTCTGCCAACCAAGCTAGCTAGCTACCGCTAGCGTTAACTGGTAACTTAAGGGAAGGTTTGCAGATTTTCTGCTCTGCCGTACATGCAGATGAATGGCAGGAGTACCCGGAGGTCTGTGTTTACCCGCCAGTAAAGCTCCACTGGATGACTCACTTCAGAAGGGTTGAAAATCAACTTTCCCTCTTTAGAGTTTAGCTTAGCGCAGCGCCGTAGCAGCCATAAACAACACTGGCTTGGCCGCGTCTTCCACCCCAGCTCCACCCTCTTGTCAACTATAGACCTCAACAGTCCTGCACACAGCCGACTCCGGAAGTAAAAATCCCATTGATTTTCTCCATAAGGATTTAGAATATCAGCCATAATGTCTAAACTATCCCGTAATGTCTACGTGGTTGTGAAACGATGGTTTCTGCTCCTGTAAAAGCTAGAAGTCTGTATGAAATCAACCTTGTTTTAAGAAAACCATGTTTTATCCGCAAGTTAAGGGAGAAAAACTACACTACCCACAATGCTAAGCGTAACAGCAACGTCTCTGATTGGTCCAACTCGCTGTTACCATAGAAACGTTTACCGTACCTAAAACCTGAAACCACGAACGGCTAGAGCGAGCGTCTACCATTGAAGTCTCTGATAGTTTCTGTACACGGTCTTGTACCGTTTGCCTTTTTTGCCGTTTTCAAAATGTTTTTTCGCAATGTTGAAATGTTCACTATTCATCTCGTAGCTGGTTGGCTCGGTTCCAGACTTAAAACTCTATATATCAGCAATTTTCGAAACGTCAATGAAACAACTGAATGGGGAAAAACACAAAATAAAGTGGGCGGTCACTGTTGAGCTCTATCGTCATGTTCGGTTTCAACATTGTGACGACCAAATGGCCAAACTCGAGGCTTCAAAACGGCAGCCCCCAAACCAACGGGGGACGTCACGGTTGCTACGTCTATTATCTTTACAGTCTGTGATTATAACTCGTGGAATAAAGCACTTGGTACTGACGTAGAGTTAAAAAAGAAACTAGAATAATCTTACTTTCAATTCAACAGTAGGTAAGACTTATAAAAGTAACTTTCTGTCATATTTTCTGAAACTGACCCTATGTTCGAGTAGAACTACATGAAGCAGGTCATTAAAAAAAGATCTGGCTCCTCTGGCTCCACCTACAGCCTGTAGTGAGATTTGCAAAAATCCACAGCTCCCTGTTCAGATGCACCATTCAGGGGAGGGGGGGGGGGGGTGTCCAACTGCGTGTCAATCACTGCTCATGCACATGCATTCATTCTCCCTTGCAGGGGGAGGGGCTTAGGAGACCGTTTTGGGCTTTAGCGGAAAGGGGGGGAGGGACTGAGAAGTTGTCTATGTTCAAATTATTTGGCTAAGTCCTGGGTCTTCACAATCCTACCTTAAAAGGTTGCTGGCCTTTTGTCCACCGTCTAGTGTCATTTGTACATCCTACACATTCATCAAAATCAAGCCTGGAAGTGATTTTGATATGTAATCATGTGGGAAAGTCGCTACAAGTATGAAGAATAAAAGTCAGAAAGAAATCCTTCATTATTATGTTTTACACATACTATATATCTGAGCAAACATGTCGACAGGAAACTGAAATAGCAGCTTTCTTAAACTGTTTTCCTTGTGGTATAAAATCCTGCTTACAGTGATTTCAAAATATAAATACGTGAACTAAAAATGGCATAAAATACACAATAAAAGCACACACACACAGTCAGTAGGACTGATCCAATACTTGATCTCATATTTTATAGTTTTCATTATTATTAGTGGCTCATAATAACGTTGTTAGTAATGTTTAGCTAACAGTTATTAACGTTAGTTTTACATTACTGGATTCTAATTGATTGGCTGATTAAAACTGATAATTTAAAACCTACTGAGTGAAAGACATCCAGTGGCCGGATTGACTGAAGAGATTTAAAGGATAACTGTTTTCTGTTTTTTTTTTTAAACCTTGACCCTATTTTCCCATGTGTTTGTGCCTAAGTGACTGATGGGAACAACAATCAAGATTATTCTAAGTGTCTGACAACATTATGGAAAGGATCCCTACAGAGATAGACCTTTCAGTTAAAGAGTAAGATCCTTTTTGTTTAACCAGAAACAGCCCCGAAATCACCGTCACCAAACTCACCAGACTCCATGTAAATAATCAGTACTTTTATCATCATAAAACACACTTCATTCAAAGTCGACAGAAACAAAATAAAACTATCAAAGTTTGTCTTTCCACTGTTCCAACAATCACCACTCTGGTTTGGTTGAAATAAACCCTTAATTCACCCATTTACATGTGGAGATATGCTGGCTCTATACACGCTAAAAGTACTGATTATTTACATGGAGTCTGGTGGGTTTGGCAATGGCGATTACCGATCTGTTTTATGTTAAACATAAAGGATCTTACCCTTTAACAAAAAGGTCTATCTCTGTAGGGATCCTTTCCATAATGTTGTCAGACACTTATAATAATAAAAGAATAATAATCTGAGCCCGTCACAATAACAGCCCTTTTAGTGGACGGAAACTGACGATAAACATTTGCCCTGTAGGATTACCTGTTCACGGCTGCCGGTTACAGCGTTTTCGCTCAAAACTGGACCAATTTCAAAGACTTTTGTTCACATTAGTCACTTAGACACCAATGCATGGGAAAATAAGGATTGAAAAAAACAACTAAATGACCCTTTATGAAATTATTTAGGGCCGATAAGGAATGAGTCCATTTGTGATGCCTTGGCTGGGGTTTGTCTGAAACTCTCTGTAAGAAAAAGGGATAAAAAAAAAAAAAAAACAACAATTACAATCAGGGAAAAAGGTAAGGATGTTTTGCATACACGTGCATGCAAAGGGGCCGGTCCACAGTCGCACACTGCAGTCTTTAAGTCATCGTCGCGTCAGGAGTTGAAGGAACATCCTCGGTCGGACTTAAGATCTGAGAGTGAGTGGAGAATCTGGAAAAGCTGCCTCGGAAATCCATAACAGCTGCTGATAAATCTGTGCTCGTGTCAGTTGGGCTGTGGTCGACAGTGCGTGGCAGAGAGACACTCACATGTGAGGACAGTATTCACAGCAGGGACTACCTGTGTGTGTCCAGACCCGTTGCTGGCTGATGGGAGGGTGTGTGGCGGGTAAACGTCATGCTGATTACACTCTGATACTGAGACTGTGGCAGAGCTGTGAGGATCAAAGACCTGCAGCAGACACACACACACACACACACACACACACACACACACACAGACACAGTCACACACACGGAGACAGAAACAGTCACACACACACAGACACAAAGACACAGACAGACACACACACACACACACACACACACACACACACACACACACACACACACACACACACACACACACACACACACACACACAGACACACACACACACACACACACACACACACACACACACACACACACACACAGAGACAGACACACACAGACACACACACACACACACACACGGAGACAGACACAGTCACACACACAGAGACAGACACAGTCACACACACACACACACACACACACACGAGACAGACACACACACACACACACACACACACACACACACACACAGACACACACACACACACAGAGACAGACACAGACACATACACACACACACACACACACACACACACACACACACACACACACACACACACACACACACACACACACACACACAATGAAAGAGAACAGAAACAAAAACAATGGAAAGAGTTACAGGTCTGATAATTCTTCCCAGTGCGGGTGCGGGACACAGTGGGTGGTTGGGATGCTAATTAAGATGATTTTTTTTTTTCTGACCGATTGCCGACTCTCATTAACCGATCATTAACCGAGTCCCAGTTCACCCTTCCGGGACACTCAAGTCCAAGACAACGTCCTCAAATGTCTTGTTTTGTCCCCAACTCAAAGAGATTCAGTTTACTGTCCCAGAGGAGAGAAGACACTAGAACATATTCACATTTAACAAGCTGGAAACAGAGAAGTTTCTTTACTCAAACCAATAATCGATTATCAAAATAGTTGGCGGTTAAATTATAGTTAGTGATAGGTTATTGATTAATGGAATAATCTTTGCAGCTCTAAGCTCAATGAAAGCCATTCAAAGCACCTCCCTTTAGAAATAAAGCTAACCAAGTTATATAACTTCCCTAATGAATTCAAATTAAAGATAAAAAAAAAAAAAAAAGTAAAATGTTGTATGCATTGTAAATCAAATGTAGGATGCTGCTCCTCAGCTGGTAAAACTCAGCCTGAGAAAGACAGACGCTCTGCTCTACTGGAATAAACTCGTTCTGTGTCTCCAAATGTCGAAATGTCAAAAAGAGAGCTGGTGGATCTCATCGCTTTGCAGCGCTCTGAAGAAGGACCCTCATGAAAAAACACTGCATTCCTAAAAAAAATAATATTTAAACGGTAGCAAAACAAAACCATGGCCGTAAAAATGCCAATACGCTGTCTCACCGGCCGACCATCCGCGCTGTAATTAACGAAAAGCTGAAAAGATGCACTTAGCGTGTCGCCACAGTGACAGTGGAGAGGATTCGATAGACATAGATCAGTGAAAGGTGCTGATTGCCTGCGGGTCCGACCACGCTGGGACACAAAGGAGCGCTCGTGTCCCGCAGGCACTTCATCTTAGTTCATATCCCGACTCCGATGGGCCAGCCGGGGGTATGGCTCTCTGGGGACTGGAGCAAGATTACTGTGATCGCTCTCGCACACTGAATCCCCCCCCTCTGGATTCAACACACACACACACACACACACACACACACACACACACACACACAGACACACACACAGACACACACACACAGACAGATACACACACTCACACACAGACAGATACACACACACACAGACAGATACACACACTCACACACAGACAGATACACACACACACACAGACAGATACACACACACACACACACACACACTCTGTACAGTTCAGAAACACACTCACTTGCACTCAATCTTACCATTGAGAAGGATCCGAGTCAATGGCCATTTGTCTTCAGTGAGAAGAACAAGAAAACCGGCTACAAGAGAAGAAAAGCACACCAGAGTTACTCCACATGGCTGGTCTGTCTGTCTGTCTGTCTGTCTGCATAATTAACAGTTCATGCTATCCAAACCAGAGGGCTATTTTACAAAACCTAGATAGCAGATTAAGCTGGGATTTCCCAGTTATCCTGGGTGACTTAGCCCTGACTCGGTTTCACGAAAACAGAGGCACCTAAGTTACCATGGAGATTTATTCTGTGCAGCTAGCCTGCTCCTGACCAGCTAACAGAACAGGATTTATGATGTATTAATCCTGGGGCCTTTTCTGTTCACTCAGCAGTGCTTTTACCTTATTGTTACCAGCCTGCATTAAAATACAACAGGTACATATTGCTGTTCAGTTAAATGCAAGTCAAGTCAAGTTTATTTCATCCATAGAAATGGAAATGACAGTGCTCATACCCGCCTTAATGCCCATAAAAAGATAGAGCATAAATACAACAGACCATAATTACAGTACAGAAATTATAAAAGTGTACGTTTAAAGTGCTGGTTGTGCTGTCTGATAGTCTGAGGTATGAAAGAGAG
>NC_135859.1:34652965-34655465 GCF_031162955.1 Sander vitreus
CGCTGGTCAACGTAATGACGGCGCCGTTGATTACGGGAAGGTGTTTACATAGGTGGAGCGTTCAATGCAGCAGGCTGTGAGAAAGTGAAAATGGAACTGGTGAGCAGAAAAAGTGTTGTTTGGCAGTACTTTCAGTCAAAAGAAGACCATTCAAGTCCAGCTACATGTTCAATCAGCAATGCTGATTAGTCTGGTGGTGGCGAGGACCCTAAACAATACACAACATCACCGCTGTTACAACATCTGGTATCAAACATCTGAAAGAATACGAGTTGTGATGAAGGAATCTACAGACAGCAGCCAGAATGCAGCAACTTCAGGTACGGCAAAGGAAGGACAGTCACTGTTTACTTCATTAATGTGTTTACTGTGTTCATGGACTGAGGACGGGACGAGCCGTTCAAGTCCAGCTACATGTTCAATCTGCAATGCTGATTAGTCTCGTGGTGGCGAGGACCCTAAACAATACACAACATCACCACAATATAATGAATTATTATTCATTTAACTATCCAGCATTATATTAGAGTGGCAATATCCACCTTGAAGTAAACTGTGCTGATAATTTGAAAGCGGATCTGTGCGGTCACAGATGGTTTACTATACAGCACAGGGACAGGGCCTCGTGGGTCTGTGTGTTGTTTTATTATTAGTTTTGTGTTGAAGCAGATCGGATGAACGGTTTGCGACATATCCGAAAGACAACAGACATATAGTTTCCCCTCGATTTATAGTTATATCGATAAATAGTTATACGATCCAGGGTTCAACATTAAGGGTGTCCCGACGGCCCATTTTTTCACTCCAATTTTTTAATGCTTTTAATGTTTTTTTTTATGCTTTTTTATGTTTTTTTTCTCTCTAATTTTTTTATGCTTTTGATGCATTTTTTATGCTTTTTGGTGTTTTTTTTTTTTATCCAGTTTATTTATGCTTGTAATGCTTTTTTCGGCATTTTCTTTTGCGAGGTTTGACACAAAAAACGTTTTTCAGTTCCTTTTTTTTCACGCTTTCTTTGGCGCTTTTTTCCGGCAAAAACAAAACAAAACACAATTGTATAGGGGCTAGTAAAAATAGACTACGGGGAACCGCCCAACCGCACAAGTGAAAAAACAACCTTAAGGTTGAACCCTGAAGGTAGCATTGACTGACCCTGCGGATGAATTCCTGGGCGCTGTGTGACATGAGGATACGATCACACCAGGCAGGACAGCGAGTGTTCATGTACTGGATCGGTTTAGTGTAGTCTTCACTGTAGGGGTAGCTGAGAGGAAGAGAGAGAAGGAAGTATTTAAAGAATAACAACACAGGTAGGAGTTCATAGGCTACGTTCACACTTGGCATCTTTTTTGACAAGAAAAAGTTGACTAGGAAGCTTTGTAGTAAAAAATAAATAACAACAGCTACTGCTACAGTATCCTAGAACGCTATGTGGAGCGGTGCTAACGTTAGATAAAACAAAGTGGTGGAGCAAGCTAGAGAAAGAACAGAGAGAGAGAGAGAGAGAGAGAGAGAGAGAGAGAGAGTGCTAACGTTAGATAAAACAAAGTGGTGGAGCGAGCTAGAGAAAGAACAGAGAGAGAGAGAGAGAGAGAGAGAGAGAGAGAGAGAGAGAGAGAGCGAGAGAGAGAGAGAGAGAGGTGCTAACGTTAGATAAAACAAAGTGGTGGAGCGAGCTAGAGAAAGAACAGAGAGACAGAGAGAGAGAAAGAGGGAGAGAGAGAGAGAGAGAGAGAGAGAGAGAGAGAGAGAGAGAGAGAAAGAGAGAGAAAGATAACGTTAGCTAACGTTAGATAAAACAAAGCTAGCAGGTCATATCATATAACTCGTTGCGCTCCGACTCCATGTTTTCTTGTTGTTATGGAAACGACAGGTCTGGCTACTCCGCTTGTCATTGGTCGGCTGTCAAAAAAGCGCTTGACGTAGGGCGTTTTATTTTTCATTATTTCATATTTTATTATTATATTATTTTCATATTTTTTTTGTAAACACGGTTTACTCCGTAGGATTCTAATGTAAAACAGACGCTGGCAGCTTCAAAACAGACGCCAAGTGCGACCATATCCTTACAGAGTATGTGTGCAGCCTTAGCTTAGTTACCTGGGTGGAAACCTGATTTCCTCTTCCCTAATGACATCATGAAAGGCTGCGACTTCTTTGTCAAACTGCAAAAGCTGAGGGAGAGAGGCCATTACTGATTAGCGCTAACACATTAAAAAAACAAGCATGAAGTGAGTGAGTACAAGGTGTAAACCCAGTTTACTGTCAAAGTTATCGCACTTTTTGTTTACCCTCCTAGCGTTTGTATTTAATGTACTGTCATTCATAGAACTGTATTTCCGCTGATAGGGTCTTATCTAAAAATCTGTGAAGCCATGTCAGATTGTTGCCAAGCAGCCTTTTTGTATAATAGATAAAAGTCACAACACAGAGTTGGTCTGTGGCTGTGGTGCAGCTGATGGGATCAGTGTGGGTGAAAGGTGATTCTCACCGCTCTGCC
>NC_135859.1:34660465-34670465 GCF_031162955.1 Sander vitreus
TTTTAGCGTGTATAGAGCCAACATATTTTCACATATAAATCAGTAAACTATGCGTTTATTTCAACCAAAACTAGAGTTGTGATGGTTGGAAAACTGGAGAGACAAGCCAAAACGGCTTTTCATAGTTTTATTTTTATTTCTGTCGACTTTGAATGAAGTGTATTTTACGATGCTAAAATGACTGTTTATTTACATGGAGTCTGGTGGGTTTAATTTCGCGAATGTTTTTATGTTTAAAAAAAAAAAGGATCTTACTCTTTAACAGAAAGGTCTATCTTCTTAGAAATCCTTTCCATAATGTTGTCAGACTCTTAGAATATTAATCTGAGTCTGTCTGCGGCAAAACGAGCACTTTTGTGAAGGTAAATACAAGCTGGACAACTGCCCAAATTAGCTTACATCGTACTTGTTTCACCGCTGCCGATTACAGCGATCGTTCTTAATACTGGACCAATGTCAAAGATTGTTGTTCCCATCAGTCACTTAGACACAAAAAACATGGGAAAATATATAAAATAGGGTCCAGGTTGAAAAAAATGGTAGTAACCATTTAATGTCACTATAAAGGACTTTGGTTTAGATTTGTATATTAGTTTGAAAGGGGGTTAGAAATGGCAGGACTTATATTGGCAGGTATGTAGGTTAACGTCAGCTTCATTCAGTTCTTTCAAATCAAATCAAATCATGCTAAACATAAATATAAATCAAGCATATTATAAATATTCATTAATACACACCGTGGCCCCAATATACTGTACATATAGAGAGCCTCCCTTTCCTTATACTAAACAACAGTTTTGTATATTTTGTATACATTTGTTTCTGTTTCTGTTTGTTTTGTTTTTTCATTTGACAGCTATTGTTGACATACTTAGACAACTAAAAGTGAAAGTGAGTTGAGTCCAACAGAGATAGACCTTTAAAACCTCTCTGAGACCTTTCTGTTTAACCAGAAACAGCTGGTATTATAAATATTCATTAATACACACCGTGGCCCCAATATACTGTACATATAGAGAGCCTCCCTTTCCTTATACTAAACAACAGTTTTGTATATTTTATATACATTTGTTTCTGTTTCTGTGTTTATTCCTTATTAATGTTTAATGTTTTTATGTATGTATGTATGCACCAATCACCAAGGCAAACTGCACGTACGTGCAACTTACTGTGGCAATAAACTCCTTTCGGATTTTTTTTTCTAGTTTTCATTTTCAGACAGAACAGGGAAGATGGGGTATATTTTGTGAGTCACATAAAAGAATTATAAAGTGCGTGGTACGTACTGGTTGTGTATGATCCAGCGGGTCCTCATGAAGCCCTTCCTGGACCACTTGAACTGCAACAGAGACAGATGAGAGAGAGTCACTAAACAGCAGTGAGCCGTGTCTTTGAGGGGACAAACTGAAAGCATTGATTCTTTCACATAATTTGTCTCATCTCCCTGTCAGCGCGGGCAGACAGCCCCAAAAGACTCATTTGTCCCAACATCTCCCTTTGGTCCTCACATACCCCTCCCTACACACACACACACACACACACACACACACACACACACACACACACACACACACACACACACACACACACACAGGAAGAGATACACACAAACACAGGCACAGGCAGAGATACACACACACACACACACACACACACACACACACACACAGGCAGAGACAAACACACACACACACACACACACACACACACACACACACACACACACAGAGACACACACACACACACACACACACACACACACACACACACACACACACACACACACACACACACACACAGACAGAGAGACACACACACACACACACACACACACACACACACACACACACACACACACACACACACACACACACACACACACACACACGCACACACATGCATACATATGTAACAGAGTTTTAAAAAACACTTGATTGTTTTTTTTCGGCACCATTTTATTATAGCAGGCTGTTGTGTGTAATGAAAGCCAATCGATGTATTAATATTGTCTTCCACAGGGATGTGTTTCCTTTGTTTAATGTTATTTTTTATAATCTCTGTGTAGTCGCCCCAACCCCACGTACCTTTTCACTATTTTTAGAAAATACATAACATTGTGTTTCATGTTTTTGAGGTGTGTTGTTGTTAGGAGTCAGGTTACGCACATCAGGCCAGAAATTTTTTGGGAACTTTTCTTTCTCCACAGTGGTGACCCCGTCCAGAGAGCCCACGTGCTTCTTCTGTACCGACACTGCTTTAAAATCCTTAACTGTGAGGGAGAGAGGGGGGGAGGCGTGACATGTAAAAGAGTGAGAAAACATGCAAACAGCAATCAATAAACTGGTGTTAACCTCATCAGAGCGGCATGCGTGATGAGAGGATCCATAAGCGAGCCATTAGACGTGTGTTTGCTGACCAACAATCGGTTTCGGGCCGCGCGGCGAGTGGCAGCTGCGGGATGTTTATGGTTCTTCCATAAGCTTTTCCGAGGAGCTTTTTCAAGCCTAACGTGACTGGACTATGCAGGAGCAGGAAAAATAACACTTTAAATTCAGGTTCTTTTGCAAATATCTGGCGAGGAGGAGGCCATCTTACTGTCGTTACACACGGAGAAATGTCCTGAAATTCCTGCTGTTAAAAAAAAGACAGGAATCTTGCCAATCATATGCAATATTCCTCTCATTTCACTGAAGGTATGAGCCATTACCGCAACAATCAGAATGCAAGAGGAGTGGTTTATGCTCAGACTTAAAATGATTAAGGAAAAAGCTGAATGAATACCTGATATATAAAAAAACTGAATAATAAAACAACAAAAATCAATGCAAACATGAGGAGTCAAAGATTTTTACCATTAAAATCATACTGATAGATGTTTTTCAGTGACTTGTGGATGAAGTACATGCTCCCCAAAGCCTGCGGAGAGAGAGAAATAAAGAACAGTGTCACAACATGTCTGACGAAAAGAAGTTTAGAGCTGCAAAGATGAATCGATGGATTGTCAACTATTGAATCAATCGCCAACTATGTTGATAATCTATTAACCCTTGTGTTGTCCTTGGGTCGAATTTGACCCGTTTTCAACGTTTTTTTCAAAAAAATATTGCCCAAAATGAACACTGATGCATGGAGAGCAGGTGAAATATATGATTACTTCAGTTGTGGGTGTTTTATTCCATTTGAAAGCATTTGAAAAAAATGTTTTCAATGGTTTTCACAACAGTATATTGTTGCTTTTCAGTGTGACAACTGTAACTTTTTTCAATGTTTTGGTCGTCTTTTTTGACACTTTTTCTGACGTTCTTTTATCATTTTTCTTTTTCAAATGCTATAAAATTGACTAAAACACCCAAATTCAATGACAGTAGTGAGCTGATCATTTAATTAACTTGTGAAGAGCGTTCTACGGAACCATCCACGTTTTTTCTTTTGACAGTTTGGTTGAAAGAAACCCAAATTTCTGATATAGAGAGACATTTTTCACCATTTTCTGACACGTTATAGACCAAACAACTAATCGATTAATCGAGAAAATAATCAACAGATTCATTGATAATGAAAATATTAGTCACAGCTCTTTTTTTAACAGCATTAAACGTCATCAAACTATGATGTTTAAGCTTTTTAAAAAGGGAACACCTGAGCTCGGTCTGATCAATTCAGGCAATAAAACCATAAACATCAAAATGATCTCAACTCAGCCTCTGAAATGACTAACTGAATTGTTCATTTCTCCATCTTGCGAGCTAAATTGTGAGCCTCGTATTGAACGAGTATATGTTGTTACTCTCCCAAAGACACATGAAACTTTAAAGAATAGAGACGTTCAAAGTGAACGCGTAACGGCGTGACACATCCACACACACACGCTGGCCTTCTCAGTACACACACTTCAGCACCCAATCATCCCTGACACGGGCTGACAATTTTTAATGCACTAACTGCCTGCTCCAGTGATCTGATTAATCACGCCCCGGGAGATCAATAAAGACAGAAAATTAAAACAATTTAAAAGGTATTAAGCAGTAGGCCTGCTGTCTGCCAACAACGCCACGACTGGGGGCCGAAGACAAATCAGCCGGCACTCAGAGGGCTCGGGGCGTGACGGACCGCTGTGCAACACCCCTAAACACACACACACACACACACACGCAGAGACACACACACACACACACACACACACACACACACGCAGAGACACACACACGCAGAGATACACATGCACACACACACACACAGACACACACACACACACACACACACACACACACACACGCAGAGACACACACACACACACACACACACACACGCAGAGATACACATGCACACACACACACACACGCAGAGACACACACACGCAGAGACACACACACACGCAGAGACACACACACGCAGAGATACACATGCACACACACACACACACGCAGAGACACGCACACGCAGAGACACGCACACGCAGAGACACGCACACGCAGAGACACGCACACACACACACGCAGAGACACACACACACGCAGAGACACGCACATGCAGAGACACACATGCACACACGCAGAGACACGCACACGCAGAGACACACATGCACACACGCACACACACACACAGAGAGACACACACATGCAGAGAGACACGCAGAGACACACACACACACACACGGAGACACACACACACACACACACACAAAGACACGCACACACACGCACACGCAGAGACACACACACACACACACAGAGACACACACAGAGAGACACACACACACAGAGAGACACGCAGAGACACACACACACACACACACAGAGACGCACACACACACACACACAGAGACACACACACACACGCAGAGACACACACATGCAGACACACACGCAGAGACACACATGCAGACACACACATGCAGTCACACAAACACAAACACACGCAGAGACACACACACGCAGAGACACACACACACACACATGCAGACACACACACACAGAGACACACATACGCACACACACACACATAAACACATGCAGAGACAAATACATGCAGAGACACACACACACACACACACACACACACACACACACACACACACACACACAGCCGTAGCATGAGAGATCTCTCCCTGAAGAGATCATTTATCTTATTTGATAAAATGGTTGTCGGCTCCAGTGAGCAACTTGTCCAAACGAAGGTTCAGAGTTATTTAAACGAGTCTGATGAGGTCGTAACTGAATGCTGAAACTAAAACCTGACGGAAGAATGTTTTATTCCTGCTTTCTTTTGGAAGGCTGGCTGACTTCTGCCAAACATCCCCAAATACTAACTAATTAATTAGCCCGAGGTAAACGCGAGCTATCAGCAGCTGGGGTGGCAGTAGCTCAGTCTGTAGGGAGTTGGGTTGGGAACCAGAGTCGCTGGTTCAAGTCCCCATAAGGACCAAAGTATGGTGGTGGACTGGTAGCTGGAGAGGTGCCAGTTCACCTCCTGGGCACTGCCAAGGGGCTCTTGAGCAAGGCACCGAACCCCCAACTGCTCGGGGCGCCTTTCCATGGGCAGCCCCCTCACTCTGACATCTCTCCATTAGTGCATGTAGAGGTACTGAGCATGTGTGTGGAATTCAGGCCTGTGTGTAACAACAACAGAGTGAAAACATTGTAATTTCCCTTGTGGGATTAATAAAGTATAAATTATTATTATTAAAAGTGACGGTGTGTGTGTGTGTGTGGCGGCCCGTGCAGACAGCAGAGAAACACAACAAAGGAGCAGCAGCTTCACCAAAACGAAGACTGAAAAACAAACTATTTTTGGTGCAACCATTTACCCGCCATGTGGCGGACAGATTCACTCGCCAAACGGTAGAATTTACCCCCATTTGGCGCTTGCCGAGTGTTTATTTTGGAGCCTGCACACACACTCAAACACAGATACACATTCCCCCTCCAAATACTCTGCCAAACACCTGTCATCATCAATCAGGTTTGTGCACAGTTTAATAAAAAAATATTGACTTACAAGTGATTTTTTATCAAAACACCATTTGTACTGGGAGTGCCCCCTCTGCTCCGGCAGCCCCTCTGAAAGGAGAACCCCCCAAACTCTCTCTTGGCCGTATAACTGATGATCCGCAGCCAGGGGGAAACAAATTGAAAATCAATGCAGGTGGCACCGACGAAATGAGAATGAGGCATTAGGAGGGGTGGGGTTGAGGGGGGGGGGGGCTGCAACCCTCTCAGGGCAAACAGTGGAGGGTGCGAACACTCGAGCGCAGGGGAAACTTAGTCCCAGCTGTCTCTCTCCCACCCCCCTACCTCCCGCTAACACTTTATTTATCGTGCACAAATGGGCTGGGATCAATAGTTTTAATCTAGAGTTAAATGTATTGACTTTGGCCCGTCCCCCCCCCCCCCCCCCCCCCCCCCCCCCCCCCCCACACCTGACCATTGACTTTCTCCTTTTTACTTCACACACCTTCAGTCCTCGGCTGCAGCCGTTGACCCCTACTGTCAGCCGTGCATCACGTGGGAGGAGTAAGGGTTAATAGTTTAAGAGATACTCAGCCACTTTTCTCAACCCGGGAGGTGTTACTCCCAACCAGGGAAGAATGTCAGACCAAGTAGTGCTGACAAAACCGTCATGAGCAACTTCGAACGCAGTTCAATTCCCTTTTTGTTTGTTTTGAGTTTGCAGTTGTGTGTGCACTGTATGCAGTAGGAGTTAGATTTTTAAGTGGCATGTGGCAGCCGGAAGTGGCATGTCCTGGCATGTGCCACATTCCTAAAGCCAAGTGGCGTTTTATCGCACGGCTACGTCACACGCGGGTTGCGGAAAAGAGGAAACGGTTGGGTTTAGGAAAACAATAAACGTGGAAAGGAAACATCACTCGCGGGACACAAAGTCACACGCGAGACGCGATCTCCGCTTTCCTGGGTGAAAGTCCTGTGTTTGACCAACCTCCCCTACACGGATTTCCGCCCTTTAATACTATGCTACGGCGTCAATTCACACGCAATCGCAATTGGCATACGGAAGTACGAGAAGTACATGCCAATGGCACGTGCCAAATGCCACTTAAAAAAATCTAGCTCCCTCTCATTGTATGGGGAAGCTTAAGGGAAAGGGGCTGTAAGGGAAAGGTTGCGACGTTGAACCTGACATACCAGAAAACAAAAGCACAAAGCTGAGCCCATGACCCGAGCAGTGTCAGGCGCTGAAGAGCTCCAGGTCAGACTGACAGACTCAGGTTTCAACGATAGACGGCCATAAGAGATGCAGTTGCAGTTAAAGACCATCTCCGCTGTTTGTGCCCACACTGTGTAACTGTTACAACATTGTTTCATACTACATCTGTGAAGTCTGTCATTTACATCAGGCTGTGGTTTTAAACATGTCTGAGATTGTGCTAGGAGCCTCGATGGATGAAACCCAACACACACACACACACACACACACACACACACACACACACATACACACACACGTGGAGTACACACATGTTCAGTACACACACTATCACATACAGATACTAAGATACTAGATACTAAGAGATCATTTCGGGTTCGGCCACCGTAGGAGGAAGGGCTACAAAGTAATATTCAGTTGGTTGTCATATATAATTTCCCCGCTAGATGGGAGAAATCCTTACTCAATATAGCTTTAAGTTTGTCCTCGGGTCAAATTTGACCCGTTTTCAAAGTTTTTATACCAGAAATATGGGTTTCTTACAACCAAATTGCCCAAAAATAACATGGATGCATGGATGTACGTTGTACGGAACCCATATATCGATCTTTGCACGTAAAATTAATGAGTACTTTGATTGAATTTTGGTTGTTTTATTAAATGTTATAAACATGCTTAAATGGTTTTAAAACAGTATTGTGACTACACTTTGACATAAACTAGTCTGTGATGCACTCAACATCCTTTAGTCCAAATAATTCATACTTTCTGCTTTTTAGCTCAAAAATTAGGTATGATGTCATATAAATTAGGTTTATTGACCATGAATTTAAAAATAAAACATTGAAAAAAAGTGACAAAAACGTTTTAAAAAAAAGTGTCAAAAGCATAAAAAAGAGCCAAAAAACGCTGGAAAAAGCACCAAAAATTCCACTTCACCTTTGACCTGGATGGACAACAAGTTCACGGTCGACAGGAAGACAACACAAGGGTTACGCTTATTTAGTGCTCCAGCTTTCCCAACGTTTTAGACACAGATATGGTGATAATAACGGTCCAGAAAACCTGTTTGCAAAAGAAGTACACATAAAAACAAAAATCTAATATACAAAATGTAATAGATTATTTGCACGTAAAAATGTTCCACTGGGTTCTACAAAGCCTCGCTTTCCTAAAGCAGTGGTTCTCAGACTTTTTTCAATAATGTACCCCTTTTGTGCTTATCATTTTCGGTAGAAAAAGAAATCTCTATAAAGAGGAACAGTACAGCGCTGTCAGCGATAGATTTACTAAACAACAGCGTTGGAACTGAAAAAAACATTTAAATGCTAATGAGAAAAAGAGACAAACACTGTAAAAAAGACAAAACCTTGGAAAAAGATGGTAGAAAGAAGGAAGGAAGTAAGGCAAGAATAGGTCGAAAATAGTATCAAAAACTTCAAAAACAGTGAGATAACTTCGAAAAAAGTGAGAAAACGTGTTAAAAGTAGAAGGAAGGAAGAATAGGTCCAAAGAAGGAGACACAAATGTCACATTTTTGGTAGGAAAAATGAAGTCTAAATAAAGAGGAACAATGTTCTGGACAACAGCCTTGTAACTATTAAACATTTTGTTAAATATCTCACGGACCCCCTGCAGTCCTCCAAAGTACCCCTAGGGGTACATGGACCCCCATTTGAGAACCACTGTCCTAAAGCATTGAGCAGAAACCAGCTCCTGCTTTTCTCATCAGCAGTCCAACGCCTGCTCTGCCTCTGAGCACTGACCTGGAGGAGGACGGCATCTAGTGGAGGCACATGTGAACTGCTCTCACAGAGACGTTGGGTGTGCTTCTTACCGTGAAGCTGTCTTCTGCCTGGAACTGGTTGTCCACATAGACGCAGACTCTGTCAAAGTCTTTCATCTCCTCACTGGACTCGATGCTCCTGCAAACAACAGAGCGATCGTTAGGCAACGGCGGGGAAAAGGTTTGTTCCCTTTGACGTAGAGCTGAAGATAATCGCACTGACCGCTACAAGAAATCACAAGAATTCACAAGAAATCACAAGAAATCATAAGAAATCATTCCTACCACAGGCAATAAAACACACATTTCAGCACTGAGTGTTAAATAAGACTCATATACATCACAATACTGCGCTAAGTGCAACTTGCACAAACATAGGTTTGACTTACATCTTCATAAATATTAGGGGTGTGCAAAAAAATCGATTCACCTTAATAATATATATATATTGTAATCACATGGGAAAAGTAACTACATTTACATACTGTGAATCGTTTTTTGAATCGAATAAATAATATAATAAATACATTTTAGGTAGGTTGTACATTTTTATTCCCAACTTGTACATTTGGACATTCTTTCCTTTGTATTTTTTTTGTATCTTTATTTTTTGAATAGATGTTCTTGTATTCAATCCTGTTTATTATTTCTTGTGTATTCTGTATGTGTGTCTGATATTTTGCTGCTGTATCACTGAAATAGTCCAATTTGGGATCAATAAAGTCTGATCTAATCTAATCTAATAAATGGATTAGTGGATTTAGGTTTAAGATCTGTCTCGATAAAAATAAACAACAATAAAGAAATACACGGTGCATAACAAGCAACAATACTAGGGCTGTGTATTGGCAAGAATCTGGTGATACGATACGTATCACGATACACGGGTCACGATTCAATATATTTCGATACTGTGTGTAAGGTGATATATTGGGATTTTATTAAAGTATCATTTTAGAAAAACTAATATTTAAAAAAAGACATGATGTGCATAAAAGTCAAAATAAGTTTACTTTAGGTCAACAATTCAGTACAGAGAAAATCAAACTG
>NC_135859.1:34672965-34740465 GCF_031162955.1 Sander vitreus
AGACGTCCTTAACATTTTGCATCTTTCACATCTGGTTGTGATAATGTTATAGGTATTGTCCCTGATGAATAAACAATACAATAAAAAAAAATATCAAACACATAGTGAACGTGACTTTACCGAGCAACATTTGTCCTACCTGAAGAAGTTTTCAGTGTGGCCCATGTTGAGCATGTAGTCCTTCCCTCCGACCTCCTGCAGATGCAGGGCGATGAACTTCGGCCTGTGGCAGTGGATAGTCTGGGACAAAGCAGCGCAAACACGTCTTACGTTACAAATTAATGAGGAGTGAAGGGGTCAAATCTGCGTGTTACAGGATGAAATCAACTATCCATGAGCAGTGTTTTCCCCTGGTTTGACGTAAGACTTAAAGGGTAACTACCGTTTTTTTCCACCTGGACCAGATTTTCCTGTTTTTGTGTCTAAGTGACTGATGGGAACAACAATTTCTGACATCGGTCCAGTATTGAGCGAGATCGCTGCAGTCGGCAGCGGTGAAACAAGCTACAATGTCAGTTAATAGGACAATTGTCCAGCTTGTATTTACCTTCACAAAAGTGCTCGTTTTGCCACAGACAGGCTCAGATTAATATTCTAAGTGTCTGACAACATTATGGAAAGGATCCCTTCAGAGATAGACCTTTAAAACCTCTTTGAGACCTTTCTGTTTAACCAGAAACAGCTCTGAAGTCGCTAGCGCTAAACCCACCAGACTCCATTTAAAAAAGCAATACTTTTAGCGTGTATAGAGCCAACATATTTTCACATATAAATCAGTAAACTATGTTCACACTTCAACTATTTCAACCAAAACTAGAGTTGTGCTTGTTGGAAAAGTGGAAAGATGAGCCAAAACGGCTTTTCATAGTTTTACTTTTGTTTCTGTCGACTTTGAAAGAAGTTTATTTTACGATGCTAAAATGACTGTTTATTTACATGGAGTCTGGTGGGTTTAGCTCAATTTCGCAATGTTTTTTTGTTTTAAAAAAGGATTTTATTCTTTAATAGAAAGGTTGACCTCATTAGAAATCCTTTCCATAATGTTGTCAGACACTTAGATTATTAATCTGAGTCTGTCAGCGGCAAAACGAGCACTTTTGTGAAGGTAAATACAAGCTGGACAATTGTCTTATTAACTGACATTGTAGCTTGTTTCTCTGCTGCCGACTGCAGCGATCTCGCTTAATACTGGACCGATGTCGAAGATTGTTGTTCCATCAGTCACTTAGACACAAAAAACAGGAAAATAGGGTCCAGGTTGAAAAAAACTGTAGTTACCCTTTGAGCACTATTCGCACTGGACTAGTATTACCTGGTGACCTCCAGTCATTTGTGATAATTACGGAGGTTGTCTTGCTCCATTATTTCTGCGACCAGAAGTGTCGGCGAGTTTCAAATATTCGTTCCAATAAACAAGCAACCGTCTGGATGGCTTGACATGTGTTTACAGTGCTTGGTGCGTTTGACAAAGTGCAGTGTGAAAGCAAACCCAACCAAATGAAAAATGCAACAATGCTGCAACTTCATCGCACGAGTCCACTAAACTACAGGTGTAAAAGCAACCTTAGTGTTAATGTGTAAAAAGCCCTACATAAATAAAATGCACCATAATTATGTGGAGTTTCTGTGATTGAATCCCTGTTGTGGCTGTTATCAGGGACTGTGCAGAGCAATATGGAGCTGTTGAATATGTTGGGATGTCACCAATGTAAATGATGCCAGAAGCCTACGAAAGTCAGCCAGAACCAACTATGTAATGTGCACAAATGAAGAGATGTCAGTTCTGTCAGGTCCATGAATGGCTCTGTTCAGGGAGTCCTCGGCATTAGGGGATGCTCACACAGTTTAGGAATGGGAGAGCTGAACTATTCCCCCATATGAGCAGAGCAGCAACGATGACATACAAGCAAATGCCACGTTATACACGACAAGGTGGAGCTGGGGAGGTGGTGGGTTGCAGAGAAGCGAGTAGTAAGCAGTTAGGAGCGAACTGAATCTGCTTTAAGTAGGGCGCCTGTTTGAGCGTAGCCATTAAGCAGGGAGGGGAGTTGATCAGCTGATGCTCGTCATCTAATGAGACAGTGTTGATTGGCCAATGCGTTAGCAGCGTCTTGACTACTTAGAACTGACGCTGACACTCAATTTGGGGGGGTCAACACTCCTGGTCTACACAGGGACTTGACCCGTCGACTGTCCGGTCCCCACACACTGAGCTACTGCCACTCACAAAACATCTCTGCCGAAACCCGGGATCGAACCAGGGACCTTTAGATCTTCAGTCTAACGCTCTCCCAACTGAGCTATTTCGGCTTCTTGGTAACAATTATTGCATGGAGAGAATAAACAGGCAGTATATGGGCATTAATAACGGAAATAACTTTTAGTTTCTACGGAAGCCGATTAGGGCCATGTGAAAAACTAACTACGTTTTTATCTGTCAGACTGTCTGCGTGAGAGTGTGTACTGTGAGAGAGAAATACATGTGACACTGCCAGGGATGAGTGGAAATACTAAATGATTCAAACGGTGAATTATTAATTATTAAAGACTCAGAAGGCCCACACTTACCTTATACAATTCTTGTAGCCATTCATTTTGAATTTCACCCACCTGTAAAAGGACAAAAAGAAAAACCCATCAAAGGTTGTGCAACCTTTCTAAAGGAATGGTCTAAAACAGGCGTGTCAAACATACGGCCCGTGGGCCAGAACCGGTCCACCAAAGGGTCCAATCAGGCCCGCCGGATGACTCTGCAAAAGTGTGAAAATTGCAGGGAAGTAATTAATTCCAAATCCAAATGTACCACTTTAATCTCAGAGAATATCCGAGTTCTTTTTTTTCCCCGTAGATTTACGACCCACACAGGTGATTTTAGTTATTCTGGCTGCTGAGACCTCTGCTCAGGTTGAAGGTGGGCCGGAGCTTTGATGGGGATTTATTAAGTCACAAATTGAATCTACCAAAAACAATGTTTCGCCTGTTCTTTGCCCTGCCCTCAAAGGTCCAACAAAGCGAACAGAAGGCTCCGAAAGATGTCAATCAATCGGTCTAAACACACCCACGCAGTCCTGGGAAGAGGCCTAATCAACCAGGATAACTGAAAACACCTGTGTGGGTGTCCAGGGCCTTTAATATTAGAAATCCTGAGTTTTTTCTTGGAATATTATCCCTCTCTCCCAGGTTTCGTAACATTATTTATTTTCCTACAATGGCCTTAGAACGCTGTCGTAGCAGAAGCAACTTGCCAACATCAAGCTTACGAGAAACTCTGAGAGCCCTCTCCTGCACCGGGAGCAGCGCAGCGCAAAGCCCAACGCAAGTGTCTTTGCTAGTTTAAGACCGACGCAGTTGTCAATTTCCCGTCCTGCGCCAACGTCCTTTAAATAGCAAATGCACCTGCGCCCATCTTTGCGCCCATGGGCGTGCTGGTCTTACAGGGAGGTGTGTTCAGGTGCATTCTGGGCATGCTGGTCTTACAGGGAGGTGTGTTCAGGTGCATTCTGGGAGTATTGCTATCTTGAGGCAGCGGGAAGTGATGGCACCATTGACCAACAAAAACCTGGTCTAAAGTCAATAACGCAGCATTTCATTGTTATTTTAACAGAGCATTAGTAAAATGCTCCTAGGCTCGTGCACAGCGCGCGCACACTATGCTTGTTACACACACAGGGACGAACAGCAGCACACACACATGCAGAAGATTACAAATAACAATATTACGGTGCAAATCCTCCATCATAACAGCAATGCTCCAAGGTCCAAACGCGCCTGGCTTTTAAAGGGAATGGGAGATGACCTCTGATTGGTTTATTGCATGTTACGCCCAAAACACACCTCTGATTAATGAAGACACTAAGAACAACCCTTTAGAACCATGCGCCCGGTGCACGGACCCTTTTTTCTGCCGTAAAACTAGCAAAAGTGGATTTGGACACGCCCTAAACACACCTGCACCAGGCGCTTCACGCCGTGCGCTTAGATCGGTAAAATAGGGCCCTGTGGCAGATAAAGTTTCTGATCTTTCTGGAGTAGGTTACAGGTCTGACCCACTTGAGATCAAATTAGGGGTCTGTGGCCCATGAACTAAAATGAGTTTGACACCCCTGGTCTAAAACGAAATACTAAACCTGCATTCATTTGCTTTTTGGCCACCTGAGCAGGGCTGCAACTAGCGATTATTTTCATTGTCGATAAATCCGTTGATTATTTTCTCTATAAATAATTTTTGTTGTTCGGTCTCTAAAATGTCAGAAAATGTGGATCAGTGTTTCCCAAAAAGTCCAAGATGACGTCCTCAAATGTCTCATTTTGTCCCCAACTCAAAGATATTCAGTTTCCTGTCCCAGAGGAGAGAAGAAACTAGAACACATTCACATGTAACAAGCTGGAATCAGAGACTTTATACTCGTTTTCTTAAAAGAATTACTACACCAGATAAATAGATTATCAAAATAGTTGGCGATTAATGTAATAGCTGACAACTAATCTATTATTCTCTGCAGCTCTACTGACAAACACGATAAATGTTATTCAGGAAGTCAATAAATACAGAACGGAAACTACTCTGAGCTATAATTAACTCTGAGCAGGTTAAAACAAACAATAAGGACTGTCTGGAAAATGTTATCCAGTGTGTTCCAGGATGTAGTCTCGTTCAAGTTCAGCTGCACCTGTCATAATCTAGCCACCGGTCACGCACTATCCCTGATGGCGAGTTTTATATTTCCTTGCCACTTGAAGGCTGAGTACTCTGTTAATGCATGCAGATACAACCTTACACAGAGCAACCTGTCAAACAAGTCTGGGGCTTTATTAGCGGCCCTTTCCCTGTTTGGAATCACATAAGCTGCACAGTGTTGCCTTCAAATGCCACAAATATTTCCTCCTACATGAAAGGTCAAATTAAACGCTAACCGCACAGCTACACTGGTGGAAAAGCTTCCTGATTCCCGCACCTCTCTGACTCTAAAACCGGCTTCTCTGGCTAAACTGTGGTATTAGACCAGACTTTTCCCGTCACAAAGTAATGTACAATCTTCTGCGACGCCAGGTGCGTTCATATAGCAGCTGAGAAATGGCTTTGCATAGTGTATTTGCATGGCATTTTGGCACAGATGACTGCAGCTTACATCAGTCTGGCTAGTTCCAGTCGATGTGACGCTGAAGACAAGCACCCTGATTCAAATATATCACCGTAATATATATGTTTTAAAACAAAATAAAGCTCATGAGGCAATTATACTCAATATGCAATTCTGTTTGTACATTAAATGGTTTGTTTTTTTACAACCTGGACCCAATTGTCCCATGCATTGGTGTCTAAGTGACTAATGTGAACAAACATCTTTGAAACTGGTCCAGTATTGAGCGAGAACGCTGCAACCGGCAGCCGTAAACTGGGCTGCAATGTAACCATAATGCACACTGTCAGTTTCCGTCCACTAAAAGTTCTGTTTTTGTCTGATAGGCTCAGATTATTATTGTAAGTGTCTGACAACATTATGGAAAGGATCCCTACAGAGATAGACCTTTTTGTTAAAGAGTAAGATCCTTTTTGTTTAACATGAAACAGACTCAAAATCACCATCACCAAACTCTACCAGACTCCATGTATATAATCAGGACTTTTAGCGTGTATAGAGCCAGCATATTTCCACCTGTAAATGGGTGAATTAAGGGTTTATTTCAACCAAACCAGAGTGGTGATTGTTGGACCAGTGGAAAGACAAACTTTCATAGTTTTATTTTGATTCTGTTGACTTTGAATGAAGTGTGTTTTACGATACTAAAAGTACTGATTATTTACGGATAAAAAAAATGATTATTTATGGAGTCTGGTGGGTTTGGTGATGGTGATTTCGGGGCTGTTTCATGTTAAACAAAAAGGATCTTACTCTTTAACTAAAAGGTCTATCTCTGTAGGGATCCTTTCCATAATGTTGTCAGACAATTACAATAATAATCTGAGCCTGTCAGGGGCAAAAAAACAGCACTTTTAGTGGACGGAAATGCGCAATTGCCCATTAACGTTAGACTTACTGGACCAATTTCATCGATTGTTGTTCCTACCAGTCACTGAGCCACACAAACATGGGAGAATAGGGTCTAAGATGAAGAAAAAAAACAGAGTCACACTTTAAGTATGAGCAGAGGAAAAACTGACACATCTAAAGAATTGAAAATTCACAATCCCGCTACATAAAGCACATGTATGTTTCAAAGTTTTTCCCCTCTGTGGCAAACCAGTGGAGAGTCCAGCAACAAGAGGTCTGAAGTGACTTCAACAGCAGCACTGCTCCAAAGAAACGCTTCGCTTTAATGACTCCAGCTTCAGCATGGTGATTACGTTAAGGCTTTGTTGTCCAAAGCTGTCTGATAATACAACCTGGCTGAAATGCAACATGGCATCATGCCTTGCTACGTCCTGCTACGTCCTGCTAAGTCCTGCTACACCCTGCTGCGTCCTGCCACGTCCTGCTACGTCCTGTAACACCCTGCAGTGCCCTGCTGCACCATGAACTACTACAGCTACTATCTAGTCACTGTTCCATTATCTTTATTGTGACTATTATTGCCACTGTTCATCACACCCCCAACCGGCACCATCAGACACCGCCTACCAAGAGCCTGGGTCTGTCCCAGCTTTCTCCCTAAAGGGAGTTTTTCCTCACCACTGTCGCACTAAATGCTTGCTCTTGGGGGAATTACTGGAATTGTTGGGTCTTTGTAAATTACAGAGTGTGGTCTAGACCTACTCTATCTGTAAAGTGTCTTGAGATAACTCTTGTTATGATTTGATACTATAAATAAAATTGAATTGAATCATGACTTCGCGTGAATATACACACCAACTTTCTTAAGCCAAGTGGCGTGTTATCTGTACGCTTTTTGAGCTATCTGCGTGCATGTCTACGCTGTATGTAGCGGGCGTACACATACACGCCACTTGCCGTGTTATTGCGAGAAGAAAGCTACGGTTGAGTTTAGGAAAAGAAGAACCGGTTGGCTTTAGTAAAAGAAGAAAGCGACGCTTGAGTTTAGGGAAAGTCACACGCGGGACGCGATCCCCGGGGTGAAAGTCCTGTGGTTGACCCATCCTCCCTTCTTGTCTGTAGATCTGTGTATTGGTAGTGTATCTTTGTTATGTAACACTGATCTGTCTGTGTGTGTTTCATAGGACTTCCCCTCACTTATTGAGATCAGTCTGTGAAATGTGTCTTTGGAAACAATGCGTTCCATCTGATGCTCTTACATATTATAATTTGTCTGACACCATTTGTATATAAAAGGGAATGTTTTGTGTAACAATAACATCTATTCAATGCAACAAGCTCACAAAAAAAACAATGGCCACCATCTCCAGGATACTGCTGCTGTGCCACAGAAATGTTCACAGTTAGACTGGACTGCTCTGAAACACTTGGGTAGTCCCAGCACTGTTAAAGCAATAGGGTTAATCCTGTGATGTGTTTAAGGTCTGATCCCGACGGCTGGGTGAACGATTAGGTTTGTTTATACGTAGGAGCAGAGGGGCCTAAGTCAGTAGAAAAAGCTCAAGTCCCCCGGGGCGAGATATTCATCTGTTTACATATCTCCCACAATGGGATCTAACATGTTTTCATTGGAGCCAGATCTGGCAACCGGAAACATGGTCCTGAGCCAAATTTCCATGAGTGTAAGAGCCCTCCACCCTGCAATGTCCAAACGCTTTGTCAACCCAGCAGAGGCCCAGACTGAGAACCACTGTTTAGAAAAGTTAAAATAGAGTCAAATCTCGTTAACCCTCTGAGGTCTGAGGAGCATTTTTAGATATCTTCTTGAATTCTCCTTTTAGGGGTATTTGCACTGAACCTGATACCGTGCGTTTCTTATCAAAATGTTCCGAACAAACTCAGCTTTCTGTTCAGCGAGGCCCACATTTGTTCCAGAGCAACGTGTAAAGAGATTTCCGGTCGATTTCAACACGTAGCTCTGTTGTTTGGAAATGTGGAGTGCTGTCAGAAAACAATCGGTGTTGCCTACACTGTGTACGGGCCGTTTTACAGTCGCCACAGCCGAGCTCGCGCGGTGCAATGTGACGTCAAAATGACGTAGATCTCGCTGGCGCTACGGCGTAAATTGACACGCAATCGCAAGGTAATGTAACCTGCAATTTCCACTGGATGGTTAACGGCTGTGGATTCGCTCCAGAACGTCGGCGGAGTCATTACGTTTCCATTAAAGTCAGTGTGTGTATTTCCACTGACTGCAGAACGTCTACGTCCCTACTCCGTCCCAGCTGGTGGAGCAGATACGCAGAGCTTCTATTTTTGCCGGACGCCTGAGAGCTCCGCAGCATTTCAGCACATGGCAGATAGTGCGGGACAGGAAGTCCTATCCCGTGTCCTATCTCACCACCATTCACGTATACTGGGCAAAAACAGGAGGCAGCGTGTATACTCTGCCTGTTGCTAGTAGTTGCCATGATAACGTTAGTTGCTTAGTCTCAGAGAACAAGACGTTGTGACCGATAAGACCCAAACAGACGGCGAAACGCTGGCGTCAGCATCAGTGTTGCCAAAGGTCCCCGTTTGCGGCCGTTGAGACTGCAACACAACCCTGCAGATTCCAAACCAAAACAGGTCAGAAGTGTCATTGGCAGTGCCAGAAATGGGCCAGTACTCACCAGTACTAAGTACCAGCACTTATGATTTTTGTCCACATGAGTACCCTTACTTCTAATTGTTATTAACATGACCAAATACCAACATAGGATATCATGATTTAGTAGAAAAAAACAAGCAATTATATGTAAAATAAGACATTCAGCACCCCCATATAGCCCTAATGGAACGATCCTTTGTTTCATAACATTTTTAGACACTGCCATGAGATTGAATTCAGCTCCTTAGATCAATGTAATAGACGACTATTCGGGGTCACCCCTACAAGATATACGTATGAATATAAATATCCAAGACACAGGACGATCATGTCATGCAGTTAGGGTACTGGCACTTTTTTTGGTCCAATTCAGGCAGTGGTTATAGGTCCTATATTTTATCTATCTAAGTATTTGGTGAACTATTCTTTCATAGTTGACACCTTTAGTGCCAAAAACTGAATTCAGTCCACGGGTGCATGTTAACACTGTGTGTTACTGGCCCTTTAAAAAGGTATTTCAACAGGTAAGACGTTCTGGATGGGCTATGATCTGTCAGATGTAAGCCTAATTCGTAAAATCAAGTCATTTTGAGGCAGAAACAACCTTTTATTGACAAGATAGAGCCTGCCATCACTGTTTGGCAAGTGCAAAAATGCATTTTATGGGTTGTATTGCCCTTGTCACAATGTGAACAGGTAAGACGTTCTGGATGGGCTATAATATGTCAGATATAAGCCTCATGAATGAAATTAATTCATTTGGAGGCAGAAACAACCTTTCATTGACAAGGTAGAGGCTGTAATCACTTTTTGGCAATTTGGAAAAAAATGACTGGATTGGTTAATCTGGGGTACAGGTCGCTCCTGCAGACGAAAATCACTATATATAGTAGTACACTATACTACTCCATCATGGATGTATGTGAAGGGGAACACTATTGAGCACATGTTACTGCCGACAAAGAAACATGACAATGTAGTATTAGATACAAATATTACACATGGAATTACAATTAAAGTAGCATGTCACTAAGCCCGTTAGATTAGTTACATCCTTATACAAGATGTATAACGTTATAAAGACTAATTATTTCTCTTATTAGTCTAACAGCACTAATCCTGCAGCCTGCTGTAGTTTAAACGTACCTCTCCTACCTTTCGGTCTACTTACGTTGTCAAAGAGCGAGCCGACATTCGCGGTGACAAGCAGCACATCAGTGTACATTTCCATGTTAGCGAGCCACCTTCACAAACAAACAGTCCGAGGAGGAAACTCTGCCCTGTCCCCAAATGACAGCGCAGCCAGGCAGGCCTGCACCAGACACTCTCCAGCAGCTTATAAAGGCTTAATGTGTGAGCTCAAAATCGCGACTATACTAAACTACCGCTCAAAATACACGCGCATCTCACTGGCGATACCGCGTCGCTTCTGGTTCAACTTGTTTTGGTTGTTATGGCGGGCTGTCGTGTGTCAGGTCGTCATCATCATATGCCAGAGCGGCGCGCATATCCATCGTCGAGTTAAGTTAGTTTAATAGCCTACATGCGTGGATTTCCACCTCCTCTCTGGGTTAATTGGACTAGTGGCTTCTTAGCGGACTTAAAGCAGCATGTGCACGGCGCATCTGCTGCCTGCTGATGCCTTGACAAACGCTCAGAAAACCGGACCGAGCAGTCAGTCAGTCAGCGCTGGGTTATGAACTCCGGTGCTAAGCCCCCGCCCATTTACTGCGACTCTTCCTTAACCCTCCTGTTGTCCTCGGGTCGAGCTTAAACTACTGACTAAAAAGTTCAAATAATTAGCTAAAACTACTGACTAAACAGTTCAAATAATTAGCTAAAACTATTGACTAAACAGTTGAAACCTTAACTCCCAAGTAGTAGTAGTAGTACGATTGCTGACCAAACCAACCTAAATATTGACAGAAGTTGTAAGAAAAAAGTAACAATATCCACTTTTATATAATGAATAGTGTTACATTCGGAACATACACTGGGAACCGCTGCAATAGGGGCCCGATTTAATACTATCCTATTACAATAATGACTGTAAGATGATATAAAACACTGTGATGTTTTATTAAAGTATATTAAACTACTCATTTAAATACTTGAAAGGACTCTGCGCTCAGCACTCAACATATCACAAGCTCATTCTGTGAAGTGTCAACAGGAAGTTGTTTGCTTTCTGTGAAAATTTTTTCTTTCAATCAAAATATCCTTTCACTGAGGACAGTTTGCTTTCGCTTTTAATTGTTCTCAGTATCGGTTTTTACAACTGGAAAGCCTCCAAATTATAACAAGAAGGGTCTTATCTTTATGTGTGACTTCGCCTCTTAAGTGTGTGCTCATCCAGCAATGACTGTTATCTTTACGTGCATTGCAACCGCAGCACAGCCCATGCACTGCTCTTGCGTAAAGTCATCAGTGGGACTAGTTTTGTTTTTATGTATGTTACCCACAGTTATGTCATGTTCTCTAGAACAGCCTTCCTCCTACAACTTCCAGTCATCACAACAGCGAGGTAACCACAATATTTTACAACACGGATACAGTAGCTCTCTTCTCTGTTCAGTGGAGCAGTGGCTCCCAACCTTTTTGGTCTGAGGTTCCCCCACAGCACTGTTAGATGAACTTACGAACCCCTTTATCAGTTCGTAATGCATGTTCCAAATGTATAACACTATTAGTTATATAACATTGGATATTGTTACTTTTTCATACAACTGAACTGTCAATATTTAGGTTGGTTTGGTCAGCAATCGTACTACTACTACTACTTGGGAGTTAAGGTTTCAACTTTTTAGTCAGTAGTTTTAGCTAATTATCTGAACTTTTTAGTCAGTAGTTTTAGCTAATTATTTGAGCTGTTTAGTCAGTAGTTTTAGCTAAATATTTGAGCTGTTTAGTCAATAGTTTTAGCTAATTATTTGAGCTGTTTAGTCAGTAGTTTTAGCTAAATATTTGAACTGTTTAGTCAGTAGTTTTAGCTAAATATTTGAACTGTTTAGTCAGTAGTTTTAGCTAACTATTTGAGCTGTTTAGTCAGTAGTTTTAGCTAAATATTTGAACTGTTTAGTCAGTAGTTTTAGCTAAATATTTGAACTGTTTAGTCAGTAGTTTTAGCTAATTATTTGAACTGTTTAGTCAGTAGTTTTAGCTAACTATTTGAACTGTTTAGTCAGTAGTTTTAGCTAATTATTTGAGCTGTTTAGTCAGTAGTTTTAGCTAACTATTTGACTGTTTAGTCAGTAGTTTTAGCTAACTATTTGAACTGTTTAGTCAGTAGTTTTAGCTAAATATTTGAACTGTTTAGTCAGTAGTTTTAGCTAACTATTTGAGCTGTTTAGTCAGTAGTTTTAGCTGTTTAGTCAGTAGTTTTAGCTAACTATTTGAGCTGTTTAGTCAGTAGTTTTAGCTATTTGAGCTGTTTAGTCAGTAGTTTTAGCTATTTGAGCTGTTTAGTCAGTAGTTTTAGCTGTTTAGTCAATAGTTTTAGCTGTTTAGTCAGTAGTTTTAGCTAATTATTTGAGCTGTTTAGTCAGTAGTTTTAGCTAATTATTTGAACTGTTTAGTCAGTAGTTTTAGCTAATTATTTGAACTGTTTAGTCAGTAGTTTTAGCTAATTATTTGAGCTGTTTAGTCAGTAGTTTTAGCTAATTATTTGAACTGTTTAGTCAGTAGTTTTAGCTAACTATTTGAACTGTTTAGTCAGTAGTTTTAGCTAACTATTTGAACTGTTTAGTCAGTAGTTTTAGCTAACTATTTGAACTGTTTAGTCAGTAGTTTTAGCTAACTATTTAGTCAGTAGTTTTAGCTAACTATTTGAACTGTTTAGTCAGTAGTTTTAGCTAACTATTTGAACTGTTTAGTCAGTAGTTTTAGCTAATTATTTGAGCTGTTTAGTCAGTAGTTTTAGCTAACTATTTGAACTGTTTAGTCAGTAGTTTTAGCTAATTATTTGAACTGTTTAGTCAGTAGTTTTAGCTAAATATTTGAACTGTTTAGTCAGTAGTTTTAGCTAACTATTTGAGCTGTTTAGTCAGTAGTTTTAGCTGTTTAGTCAATAGTTTTAGCTGTTTAGTCAGTAGTTTTAGCTAACTATTTGAGCTGTTTAGTCAGTAGTTTTAGCTATTTGAACTGTTTAGTCAGTAGTTTTAGCTAATTATTTGAGCTGTTTAGTCAGTAGTTTTAGCTATTATTTGAGCTGTTTAGTCAGTAGTTTTAGCTATAGTCAGTAGTTTGAGCTGTTTAGTCAGTAGTTTTAGCTAATTATTTGAGCTGTTTAGTCAGTAGTTTTAGCTAATTATTTGAGCTGTTTAGTCAGTAGTTTTAGCTAAATATTTGAACTGTTTAGTCAGTAGTTTTAGCTAATTATTTGAGCTGTTTAGTCAGTAGTTTTAGCTATTTGAGCTGTTTAGTCAATAGTTTTAGCTAATTATTTGAGCTGTTTAGTCAGTAGTTTTAGCTAAATATTTGAACTGTTTAGTCAGTAGTTTTAGCTAACTATTTGAACTGTTTAGTCAGTAGTTTTAGCTAACTATTTGAACTGTTTAGTCAGTAGTTTTAGCTAACTATTTGAGCTGTTTAGTCAGTAGTTTTAGCTATTTGAGCTGTTTAGTCAGTAGTTTTAGCTATTTGAGCTGTTTAGTCAGTAGTTTTAGCTAATTATTTGAACTGTTTAGTCAGTAGTTTTAGCTGTTTAGTCAGTAGTTTTAGCTAATTATTTGAGCTGTTTAGTCAGTAGTTTTAGCTAATTATTTGAGCTGTTTAGTCAGTAGTTTTAGCTATTTGAGCTGTTTAGTCAGTAGTTTTAGCTAACTATTTGAGCTGTTTAGTCAGTAGTTTTAGCTGTTTAGTCAATAGTTTTAGCTGTTTAGTCAGTAGTTTTAGCTAATTATTTGAGCTGTTTAGTCAGTATTTTTAACTATTTCAGCCACTTATTTTTAGCTATTCATTTCTACCATTCATGTATTCATACTTTTAGCTAGTTTAAAATTCCTGTGTTCAGGTGTTACAGCTGATAAATTATTTAAATCAAATCATAATTTCTATTTTTTTGAAATTAGTTGAGTTGCTCCACAATCTTTCCAAGTACCCGCCACTAGCAGAAGTAGCCCCTGGATGGGAATCACTGCGATGGAGCATGGAGCAGTCTGAGGTCCAGTCCAGGGTAAAGCCAGAGCCATAGAGATATAAATGTCTTCCTCTATCACTGGGTAAAGCTAAGCTTGCTTGGGGAGGGGGGGCCTAACTTCGGCTCTCCATAGTGCTGTTAGTGAGCTGCTCAACCATGGCATGGCTTTCACAGCCAGCCTTTTTAAACTCTTCTCCCTGCTTCCTCTTACGCCTCCTGAGCACTGTGTGCCTTATTCTCCAACTGTCAACAGATCCATTTGAAACCATTGCAACAGAGAAACAGAGGAAGAATGCTGCCGTGTCCATCACCGGTTTGGAAACAAAGAAAGTTAAAGGAGGAAACCTTTTTTGAAAGAACCGAGGCAGTTGATTGCAGCCAGTACGAGGAGAGGCCTGGGCTTTTGATGAAGCTGCTGCAAAAGAATGAGCAGCACACATCCATGGAAAGAGATATTATTTAGACTGGATCCTGAGCCCATTGTACACTAGGAAATAAACACAAAATGTTGCTCTCAACCCTCATGGCAGACTGTGTTATAGCAGCTTGGTGCCCACTGGATAATAAATCAGACAGGAAATGTTATTCCGAGTCCTGGGCTGGCTTGCCAAGAATAGCACGGAAAAACAGCAGATAATTAAGTTCGGAGCAAAAACATTCAATTCTAAAAATATCAAATGAGAACTGCTTTGCTTTTGGAAAATATTTGTCAGTAAAAAGGAAAAGAACATAAACTCTTAAAAGTAAATATATAAAAACTCTTAATTTGGAGTCTTAATGTCTTAAATCAACGGGTCAACATGAATCTGTTGAGCTCTTTCTAAAGTTTGGAGTACAACTGTATAGTTGTACTTCCTATGACTTTGTATTAAATGTCCAACTTGTAAGTTTTTGCTAAATAAGTGTTTTATTCTTTAAACGTGACTGTAAACTGCATATACAGACATATATCTATACATATATTAAAGACCGCAGATATTTCCTTTAAATACTTTTAGCGTTACTCTAGACTATTGTCTAGATATATATCTAAAATACTAACGTGATATCGTGACTTTGCGTAAACATACACGCCCACTTTCTTAAGCCAGGTGGCGTGTTATCTGTACGCATTTTGAGCTATCCGCACGTATGTCTACGCTGTATACAGCGGACGTAAAGATACACGCCACTTTCTACAAGTGGCGTGTTATCGCGTAAACATACACGGCACTTTTCTAAAGTAGTAGTGGTGGCGTGTTATCGCTACGCATTTTGAGCGGCGTATACAGCAGACGGGTTGGGTTTAGGAAAAGATGATTTCGCCCTTTCATACTACTCGCTACGGCGTAAATTCATTTACAATACACAAGGTAATGTAAGTCAATGGAGGCCAAACGGCGTTGATAAACACGCTACAAAGAGAGTATGCGTCTTGATAACACGCCAATAATGGCATACGAATTGGCGTGTCATACATACGCCACTTCATGAGATCAGTCTGAAAATACTGTATACCTCACCTGCAGCCATGTTGAGACTTATAGTTTCATCATGCTTCTGTAAGAACAAGTTTAAAACCCCTTTGTGCCTTCGTCACAGGAAAACAAACACGATCGACAGCGTGAGAAGCACAAAGAAACCCTGAAGTCAAAAGTAGTCCCATTCTTGAACATTTAATTTGGATGAACAGATTGGACACGATCTAAATGACGAATGTCCCTGATAAACGGTAAACTGGAGGGATGAGGGCCTCAGGGAGAAACTTCCCACGGCTGTCCACTGTGTTCCTCGTCTCCAGCAAACTACAACTGCCTCTGTATGAAGAGGCTGCCAAGTAGAAGAAAGATCACTGATGATGGTGGGGGGAATAAAGACAATAGCTTTTAGAGTTAAGATTAGGCAAGATAGTCACTGCAATAGCAGGAAGCCAATGTAGAACATGATGCCTGTTAGGAAGTATATTAGTAAGAATATGTATCAGCTAATTGTCATTATAACAACGTTAAAAGCCCTATTTCACACGGGATAAGCAAAGTCTGTATTTGACTCAAATGTACTGACATTATCCCTCGGACACGACGTCAAGGCTGAGTCAAAACTTTCAGTTAGAATTGCCAACGCAGCCAATACAACTCCGAATCACAGAGACGGGACTAAAAAAAATCATCACACAACCTCTGTGTTTGGAGAAATGTGGTTGGTTATTTGCGGTGGAATTTTTTACTTGACAAATAACAGACGTGGCAGATTCACACGGGATTAAGATTACAGACGACCTCCACAAATTATTACAATTTACTAGAGGTCCCTCCCGTGCGAATAGGGCTTCAGGAGACCTATTTTGACGGTCTTTATCCTATGTCACTACCTGTGTGCCATGGGCCTGTAAAAGGTCCTATGACATGCTGCTTTTTGGATGCTTTTATATAGACCTTAGTGGTCCCCTAATACTGTATCTGAAGTCTCTTTCCCGATATTCAGCCTTGGTGCAGAATTACAGCCAGTAGAGCCAGGAGGGTGGGGGGCAAGGTGGAGGGTGGGGGTGTGGCCTTGACCAACTGCCATGCTTTGCTCGTTTGCAAGCCATGATGTCTCTCTCTTTCTCATGGGTGGGCCAAGTTCTCTGGGCGGGCAAAGCAGAGAAAGGGGAGGTAACCTAAAGATTCCAGATCGGCCCATCTGAGCTTTCATTTTCTCAAAGGCAGAGCAGGATACCCAGGACTCGGTTTACACCTATCACCATTTCTAACCACTGGAGGACCATAGGCAGGCTGGGGGAACTCATATTAATGTTAAAAAACCTCATGAAGTGACATTTTCGTCCTTTAAAAAGGGACAATGCTTAAAGCATCTCAAATAAAATCCTAATGAATGGACTATAAACCCTTTTACTCCAGTTTTGCTGCATGATTAGCTGGAACATCAATCCATAAACCTCCATCAGAGTAACTGTGGGTGCCCAATTTCTATTTTCATAACGTGAGGATTTACACATTCAACGGAAGAAAACACAGAAACAGACAACGCACCAAGAGCTCATCTGCAATGAATCTCCTACAGTGACCACGTGTCGATACAAGTCTTAATGTAAAACACAAAGTTTGAAATACATTAAAACATTTTTTTTTCTCTTGAAAAAAGCCCATAAAAATATCTCAAATGTAACAAAATCTGACATTGTGCCCTAAATCAAGGACACACGCCAGTCATGCAAAACTCCAACTCAGTCACAGGTTTTAGCTTTAAAACAAACTAGTTCTTATCTACAATATCGCTCTTCTACATCCCAGGTATAATCAAGCTCTGTAACTTTAACACAGTGTGATACAAACATGACAGTAAAATGACAATTAAAAAGTCAAAACTACCAAACAAAGACAGTAACTCAATGATATATAACAATACAAGTTTTCCCCTCACAAGACCGCCAACAAGGAAGACGAGGCTCCTTTTCTGTGTGCACCTTATTTTCATTCTAATGCAAGCAGATCTTCGGTCAAGCTATTCCCACAAAGGGCAGCAGACTCAGAACGACCCGTAACAGCGACGCTAACTGAACATGCCTGGCCGAGGCAGTGACCGAGGGAGCCTTAATGGAGTGCTGTCGACACCAGAGAGGGAGTTTTCCAGTCCAGGAGCTCCAGTAGAGAGAGAGGCCGACTGTCTGTTAGAGTCCGAGGTGCCCAGGTGGGTCACTGAGCCAGTCCGCCCCCCACACGGGGCCTTCAGGAGCGACTGCGGTCCTCTGGGGTGCCCACCAGCATCTTACTGTACAACTTCTGCTGCTCTTCTTTAAAGGTATCTTTTACTTTTCCTCGCTTCAATCCTCCGTCCCTACAAACGGGGAAATGTGGGAAATTAGTGACAACAGCAGCAACAGCAACTGAAGTAGCAGATAATTATGCAGTTCACATAATCTTAGCTGACTAGGTTCGACAAAGCAACCAAAGCTATGAAATGCAGACTTTTAATACCAGGGCTGAACGATTTGGGAGAAAAATCTAATTAGTTGAATAAGTTTAGCTAAAGTTCCATATTGACTGTGTAACAGATATGTCATGGAGCATTATTACACGAGACACAACATCAAAACTGCTCTATATTCTTATACAAGGACGAGCTCATAGATATGACTTGTCAGCAATAAGTGTATGTTTTTAATAAGCGTGGAACATTGAACAGTCAAAACACAACATTTATCACAAAAGTCAAAGTTATTATAATAAAAAACAATTCCAATAAAAAAAATACTTTTACTTTTCTGTAAAGTGAAATGTCTGATCTGAATTTGGTTCAAAAGCAGCATCTACATATTATACCTTCTACGATCATGTTTAATAAAGATATAAAAAATACACTGAAAATTCTGTAAACAATCTGTGATTATGTAACATAATTCCAGCATTTATCTTGTGAAAAAACAGTAAATATAATAATAAAAAAAAGAGGATTAAAAAATGTTAAACCAGACATTTAACTAAATATTCACATTTGATTAAGCGCGGTCTTCACGACTAGTTAATCACATTCTTTCAAATCGCAGTTTGAAGGAAAACTAATTATTAGCGGTGTAAAGATACATCGATCTGGACGATATATTGATTACCGTATTTTCCGGACTATAAGTCGCTCAGAAGTATAAGTCGCATCAGTCAAAAAATCATGAAAAAAGTCATGAAGAGGAAAAAAAACATAAATTGCACTGGACTATAAGTCGCATTTATTTAGAAATTTATTTCACAAAATCCAAGACCAAGAACAGACATTTAATCTGGAAAGGCAAGTTATTAAACTACCCAACAGCCCCCAGAACAAGGGGCTGAATACGGTAGGTGTCCTCTACGTTAACGTAACACATTAACAGTTATTAAACTACCCAACAGCCCCCAGAACAAGGGGCTGAATACGGTAGGTGTCCTCTACGTTAACGTAACGTAGCTGCTCTGTTGACGAGCCTCTCCCAGCAGCACGTTGTTCAAGCACCCATCTGTGGACTCCTTCCTCCAGCTCTGGCCATCTGGATTTCAGCGCGACTAGCTTTCTTTGTTTTCTTCATTGCAGTAAGACTAACCTTTTCTCCAGTCCCTCACAAGTTTCTCTCTCACTCCAAACTCTCGTTCTGCTGCTCGATTACCATTTTCGGCTGCGCGTTTTACTACCTGCAGTCGCCTGCAGCTTCTTTTCTTTCTCAGTTGTCTTTAGGAGCAGCATATAGTCGTCACAAGCCTAGAGCGCCTCTCGCGGCTGTAGACGGTAATGTTTTCAGCATGAAATAACATTTAAAACATGTTACATTATATATATTTTGATTCATAAGTCGCACCTGACTATAAGTCGCAGGACCAGCCAAAGCATGAAAAAAAGTGTGACTTATAGTCCGGAAAATACGGTATTTACAATATCGATTTTCGATTCAAAAAAACGATTCACAGTATGTAAATGTAGTTACTTTTCCCATGTGTGTGTGTGTGTGTATATATATATAAAATGGTGGAACGGTACAAGTATTCATATTGAACCGAAACGGTACAGGCGTCACGGTTCGGTGCATGAATTTACACGGAGAATACACAGTATAAAAATAAATAAAACTTGCGTGCAAATTAATTCATGTAATGTGGAACTACGGTTAGATACGCAGCTTCTTTAAGGACACCTAATCTGTAGCCCCGCCTTAGCTCTGAAGCCGATTGGCACGCTGCCTATGTAGCCGATCTCTGCCTATGTATGCAGTTTTAATGAGTCAGAGATAGCAGCACTAAGGACGAGTATAGCGAGTGGTGGCGACCCACAAGAGTCAGTTCCAGTAATACAGGCGAGAGAGTGGTGGATAAGATTGCTGTTGTAGATTAGTGGTACTTTTCAAGCGTCACGGCTCCGAACCGTAACAGCTTTCTGTGGTGAAAAATGGCCGGGAGACGTCGTGAGAAAGTTGCATTAATCAGGTAATTTAGTTTGTCTTTGCAGAGAACAGAGATGCTGTATTTTTTGTTTTATAGCTGATTGTCTTATTTTGTTTATAAGTTCCAGATGGAGTCTGGAGAAGATTTGGGGTACTTATTGTTTACATCTTACTTTACACACTTCAGGCTGTTGCAGCTAGCTCAGAGGAGAGACTGTATGACACCAGGTGGTACAGCCTGAGACATCAGTGTTTCCCACACATAGACTAATGTCTGTCTGTCTGTCTGTCTGTCTGTCGTGTGATTGCAGTAGACATACAATCAAATAAATATTTTTTCTATGAATCCATTTTCAATCGGTAGAGCTTGAATCGCAATTCGAATACATTTTTTTGCACACCCCTATTGTATTGCGTTGATTTATTCCTCCACACGTAAAATACAACTAGCACTGCAGTTACCAAATGTAAAGTTACTTTGTGAGTCCAAATAAGTGGGTTAGTGCGGCGGTCAACAGAGAGTGTTCGCTCCCAGGCTCACCCCCCCCCTCTCTGTCAAAGCCCAAAAAACCAACAGGTGACGCAAACAAATATAATGTTACCACTTCTGCTCAAACCGCGATGAAAACGCCCACCACCTACAATATAAGTGCACAATATAATAATCAATAAATGAGACCATAAACAATACGTGGCTCCTACAGTCATCATGAATGGTATTCCTCGCCGGTCGAGGGGTTTGTATTTAAGGGGAAGAAACCATTGCAGTGAATATTATCTTACCACAGGAGGTCGACCAGTCCGCCTTGCCTGGCTATAGCTGCCTTTACACGATTGGCAAACTGTACAGCATCTTCATCCGCCTGTTGGAGAAGATTAGCATAAATATAAACACAGGCATAACAAATCATTTACAGCAGTTATTATCAAATATAAAAGCAATTCTCATTGAATTGCCAGTGCTGGATGCAGACCCCTAGGAAGGGCGCTGGGTTGTGAAGAAAATTAAAGGACAATTCCGGCGCAAAATGAACCTAGGGGTTAATAACACGTGTACCGAGTCGACCGTTCTCTGGGATTTGTTTTCATGCTAATCGAATGTGACCAGTTTTATCGCAAACCGCTAATTAGCTTATAACGCTAGTCGTCGGGACAGAGGGTAAAGTAAAAATAAATCTCTATTTCTATACCACTAACAAGGCTTAAAATAGCACCACACTTCCACGGTAGCATAATGAGGGTCCCTACATGTAAACCCAAGCATTGAGAACTTTGTAAGTGTACAGACAGTTTATCAAAAAGATAGATTATAAAGACTGTTGTTTTGGATTTCTGAGGACTATGGTTAACTGCTCCTCAGATCTCTGCAGGGTAAATCCAGACAGCTAGCTAGACTATCTGTCCAATCTGAGTTTTCTGTTGCACGACTAAAACAACCTTTGAACGTACACTAGGGGTGGTACGATTCATGAAAAAACATCCGAACCGCTCGGTCCGCTTGTCTCGGTTCGGAGCGTGTGTGTGCCGCACGGTTCGACGCATGCGCAATGTAGCCTCGTGCCCGTCAGGTGCCCGTATGTGACCTCAGACAGTGTGTTTTCCTTTCGCGCGAAAGAAGAGGTGTGGACAAGTTACCAACAAAACGTACAGCTAAAGACCGTGCAAAACATTTCAGACTGTCCTGCCAACCTGTAAACGTTTTAACATCAATGTACTGTAACGTTTTTTTCACTCTAAAGTCGCTGAAGCGGCTGCAGTTTAGAGCCCGTCGGGTCTCTGCAGCGGGCGGGGCTGCTCAGTTCTCCCCGCGACTGATGCGCGCACACACAAACACACACACGGTGGATGCAGAAAAAAAACGGAGCTAAGACGTATACAGGAGGACCTGACAGCTACGCTCGTTATTGTAAGTGCAATAATAAGTCCAATAAGTACTTTATCAAACCGCATGACTGTGTGTCCCAGCCCAGGCCAGGATAGGACATTAACTAACAATGTTAACTGTTTTTATGTTTAACGTATTCTGACTTATTCAAAAGACGGAGCTTTAAGAGTTCCTCTCTTTTTCTTTTAAAGGATACATTTAAGCTACACTGAAGTTGGCAGTTTGATAAATGCAACTTATTTCAATTGATATTCTGTAATATTTCAATCTTCATGTGCTAAAAAGGCACATAAGTTCCTGTAGATGGCAATACACATTCTCCTTTTTTTGCCAAATAAATGAAAAGCATGTTGAAATGATCAACGTCTTCCCTCTCGCTGTATCAACATCTCCGCTAGCTTTCCTCAGAGATGGTCCCAATAATGTGCTTAAAGTCAAGTCAAATTCAGTTTGTGCATGATTACATGATATAACTATATAATTATTTAATACTGTATCCTACATTGTGGGTAATTAAGCTATATATCATATGCTGAAGTATATTTCTGGAGTGTAAATAACAAGAACCGTACAGAACCAAAAACCGTGACCCTCAAACCGTGATAGGAACCGAACCGTGGGTTTTGTGAAGCGTACCACCCCTAACGTACACGTTCCACCAAAACAAGTTCCTTCCCGAGGCACCGTGGCTCTGTCCGGCGCTTAGCGCCGCCCAAGACGATTGTGATTGGTTTAAAGAAATGCCAATAAACCAGAGCACGAGAGACTAAATGCAGCCCTGCTAATATGTTGATTGTTTCATTCATGAAAGAAAAGACTAATGTGTTGGGAAGCCAGGAGTTATCCATGGAGTCTCACCTCTCGGGACATGGGGGGAAGGTACCACACGCTGCAGACGATGGCCCAGCTGCTCATCATACGTAACAGGTAGTTGACCATCCCAAACTTGCTGCTGTTCCAGAAGGCGTCTCCAAATCGCGGGTCATACTGCAAGGATCAAACACACCAGAATGAATAATCAATACATGTATAGAGCCAATCACAGTGTTTGTTAACGATAACTTCCGGGTAGAAAGCTCCTGCGTCCCGTACGTACAGTTTAACAGCGCTGAGCAAACGGGGACGAGGGACAACTGGAAATACTCTCATCTCCTTCATCTAAAATGCATCTTCATCATACGTCAACTCTTTGACTATCGTTGAGTTGGAGAGCTAATGTACCTGTTGGGCCGCAGACTAAACCGTGTTGCTGTTCCTAACGCTAGATTTGGTTTATCGACAGGGTTTCTGCAGGTCTCAACAAGCCAAATTTAATACTTTTTAAGATCTTTATGAATGGAATTTCAAGACCTATATCACGACATAAAAGTACAACGAAATGCAGAGTCACAAAAGTACGTGCAAAGTAAATAAAATTATTAAAATGTAATAAAAGCAACAGAGTAATACTGATCTGTAGCGAATTATATTTGGACGAGTGAAAGAAAGAACACAAAAAAAAACAAAAAAAAACGTTTCAATGAGCGTTAGCGTTACATGAACGTAGGAAAACTTAAGACCTGTTTAAAATTATTTAAGACCTAGAACGGATTTAAGACATTTTAAGGCCTAAAATGTTGAAATGTTTTACTTTTTTTAGCCTTTTTAAGACCCCGCGGAAACCCTGAACAAAGATGCTAACAAAGCAACACAGAACAGAATATAATCACAGCAGAGACCACAGATAGGTCAGACACCGCCGTGATTAACGAGATCTCTTTAAACGTTACAGTTACAGCTCAGACTGATCTCATGAAGTGGCGTATGTATGACACGCCAATTCGTATGCCATTATTGGCGTGTTATCAAGACGCATACTCTCTTTGTAGCGTGTTTATCAACGCCGTTTGGCCTCCATTGACTTACATTACCTTGCGATTGTGTGTCAATTTACGCCGTAGCGAGTAGTATGAAAGCCCAAAAATCGGCGTAGGGAGGTTGGTCGGGGGGGGTGGATGGGTCAAACAACACAGGACTTTCACCCAGGAGACCGGGGATCGTGTCCCACGTGTCACGTTTCCTAAATCCAACCGTCTCGTTCTTCTTTACCTAAACCCAACCGTCCCGTTCTTCTTTACCTAAACCCAACCGTCCCGTTCTTCTTTACCTAAACCCAACCGTCCCGTTCTTCTTTACCTAAACCCAACCGTCCCGTTCTTCTTTTCCTAAATCCAACCCCGTTATTGATTTCCTAAACCCAACCCGTTCGCCGTGATTCTAATTCCTGGGCGGGAATGGTGGGCGGGCTCAGACACCTCCCAAATCGTCACGTGACAGCAAGCTACCATGACGTATGTCCTCATTGTCAATACGGCGTAGACATACACGCAGATAGCTCAAAATGCGTACAGATAACACGCCACTTGGCTTTAGAAAGTGGCGTGTATGTTTACGCGAAGTCATGTGCTGAAAATGACAACAGAAAAACATTTGTTTGTTTGTTTTGGTGTTAGCGCGATGTGGCGCGACGTCACAGTGATTCGGTTTATTACTTTGAACAAACTGTTATGTTAACGATTCAAGTTACATGTAGCAGATAATAACAAGAAGGAAAGACTCACCTTGATGGCCACAGGGTAGACTGTGGCACCAATGTCAAAACTGCCTTTCTTAAACATCATAACGGACGTGTTGTTAATGCAGGTACCTGGGGATTTAGAGTATTTATATTTAGATTGAAGTCTTATGGGGCTTTTTAGGAAAACAAGATGACTACAGTTTGATTATAAAGTCTTCCTGTATCATAATATTAAACAAGCTCACCTTCTGGGAAAATGAGAATGGGCAGTTTATTTTTATCTTCTACATGGTCACTCAATCTGCAATACAAGACATATGTAAGTTAGAGGGTCATACGCATTTTAACCAATACTTTTTCATGACTTTTTGCAAATTTCCATGACTATGTATTCCTGAAGATGTCAGTCGACGTTATACAACAACAATAAAAATCTGTGTTAAAGTTTCCCCTCAGAGGTTTAACAATACAATGAATGACAACGTATGTGGTTCATAGTGTAGAGTCGTAATATCGCGCCCCGAAGAGAACGTTGAGGTTAGGACGACGTGAAATACATTTATTAATCACATATTATTATGCTGCGTTAAAAAGAAATTCCATGACTTTTCCAAGACTTTCTGGGTCTTTTAATGTTTTTTCAAAACGTATGAACCCTGAAGTCATTATTAAAAATCTTTTTGAGATTCTTAAAGCCCAGTTCAAACCAAAGATTTGCGACCAGACAAGTTCAAACTTGCGACTACTTGCAATACGCCGTCTGCATTGTTTTGAAACCTGCCAGTTTGCAGCAAAGCGACGAGACAGTAGCTGTGTTTGAAACCGTTCATTCACATATAGTCCACTAGAAAATACCTACAATGCACTGCTAATTTGAGTGTACAGACGATGCAGGCTACATTTTACTCCTGTATACCCACAATGCAACATGGCTGTGTTTTCTCAGAGGAGAAGCAGAAGCAGAAGTAACCGCGAAAAAACTGAAAAGGAAAAATGGAGCGGGCTTTCGTTTCTAGACGGCAGAAATGTAACATGCAACATATTTATTATTATTAAAGGTTTATTTAGATAGGGACAGATAAGCTAAAACAGTCATCGGATGCATGTATCAGTGTTTTTAGCTGAAGCTAATTCACGACACTTGTCCCTAGTAGGGATTTTGGTTAAAAATAAAACTACAGATTAACATTATTAAAAAAAAAAAAAAAGAAAAAGGAAAGAAAGTATACACAGCACAGTGTAAAAACTAAATATGAGAGCAATACTGTTCCTGAATTAGCCACAATTTAATGCTAATGCTAATGTTGGGATACATTTCAAGTGGTCCGTAAAGTTTATTTTTACTCCTTTACTTTCCTCCTGGGTGCTCGGCTTGTTTCAGGGACGTATTAGCAAGGGGGTAAGCGTCTGTCAACAACCATAGATCCTATGGCGCCATTTTGATGCTAACAAGCCATCACCCGCCGTTAGCATCCCATTGACTGCCATTCATTTTGACGTCACTTTGACAGAGAATACCTTTACATCTGAAGCGTTTAAAGACTCTATTTGTCCATTGTTTATTTCTAAAGAAACACGACAACGTATAAAAGGCTCCATTACCTTGTACCTCACGTTATGGCTCCGTAGCAGACGTTTTTCTAAAAATAGGCTAACGATTGTGTCATAACCACGAGACTTACTGTCGCACAGTAGAGGAATTACCGTATAGTACAGGAGAAGCTCTCAGGCAGTTTGGACTTCCATCAGCTGTTTAAGTGTAATTCCTAATGTTAACTATCATTTTAGTGATCAATAATGAGCCTGTGTCTATGTTATCTCCTTACATATACCTACGCTCTCCGTCTCTGCTAGATTGGGAATGATTGAGATTTCTCTTGGCACAGCTACCAGAAGACTTCCAACTTTCAGACAGGTTGCTCACGTCACATTTACGTCTTCAAGCTCAGTTGGAGGCTGCTCAGTAACGCTCAGCCATCACCGGAAAAGAGCTTCTAATATCCTTCACTGGTCAGTCACAGAGACACGGGATCTGTTGGTCCATTATATACTGTCTATGTGTATTAAAAGTATTTTTGTTTCCCTGTTTTCAGTGAGTGTCGGAAAATCTCGTTTGGTCGTTCCCGATATAGTTCACTATTTAATAAACACTATATAGGGAATAGTGAGTGAGTGAATGAGGGAACGGGTTTGAATACAGCTTGTGTATCATCTCCATAACAACGTCTCTCTGTATATCTGTTCTAATTTCAGACTTTTCAGGCTTTTTTGTAGCTGGATATCATTTTTAGCGTCTTAAAATATGAATGAGGATAGTGATAGTGAGATACTTGCTGCAGTCGCATTTCTAGTATTGATCAAACGGTTTTATTTCTCTGATTCGCTGCTTTGTTCTAACACCGTTCCCTCTCTTCATTCACTCTCTAGCTCCCTCAACCATCTACCGTGCTCGTCGAGCCTCCGTCCAAAACTCTGCCATTTCAACCAGTTGACATTTTGTAACCGACTTGACTAGCTGACTTCGCTATGACTTGATTGGCTGGTGAAACAGGTGGTGTGCCTTTCGTCTTGTTGCGAATCTTTGGTCTGAACTTGGCTTTAAGACACAAAATATAGAAGTTTCAAAAATACTAAGTTTTACCCAACAGACTGACGCTCAAAATCAACATAAAAACTTACTTTGCAACAACTAACTGAATACAAAAAACAAATCCTATAGACTAAGGGGGCAAAACTGTACAATAACAAAACCTGGAATAAAAACAAAGTGTAATTCTACCTTTTGGCCACTAGATGTCTGTCTTTGACTTCTGAGCGTTCAAACCAAATGTGCGGGCAGGCCTTGACCATGGATCTCTGAATGACCCCCATCAAGCCACCGTGAATTTGGCCAACCTGAAAACACAAAACACAAATGTCATTTCAACAGACAAGCAGCTGCAATGGAAAGAAAGTGACCCATGTCAATGTTTTTGTAGCTTCCTGCTGAGCAGCAGTAGAGTTACCATAGCATAGCAGCCATCGCTGGCCAGGATGATAACATCGATGGGTGAGGTGTGGTTGGCGACGCAGATACCCCCATTCTTGGGTTTATTTTCACTGTAAAAGTGGAAACAGGAAGACTGTTACACTATGTGTCATGAAGACACTTCCTGGAGGATGCATTACCAAGAACTGAAACAATGTTGATTGTCAAAATACACTTTTAGTGCAAGATAATAATAAAGAAAGCAGTCAGGAGACAATATTATTCTTCTAAATTTGGGTATGCTTTGCCTCCCCCAATTTTCTTGGGAGAAACAAAGCAATGGTGGATACGTTTAAAGGTTTGACCCCCCCAGAGCATGCAGGATCTGAACCTACTCCAGATTCTTAAAGATAGAGTTGCAATCTTAAATAGAGACAGAGAGAGAAAGAGAGAGCTACACTTCCACCCTTGTCACTATTTTTAGCTCGAGAATAGAGAGGAAACACGTTACAACAGGCCAGACATTGATGGCAGACATTCAGAAGGACGCAAGAAATGATACAGATCCTTGAGCAAATAAATAACCACAGATCTGTTTTATATTTGCAAAATATTTCCTAAGTTTTCATTTGTTTTATATTAACAGATTACACTGTTGACAGATTGTCTGTTGACACAAATATTATTAAAGACCTCATGTTATGCTCATTTTCAGGTTCATAATTGTATTTAGAGGTTATATCAGGTAACTAGGTAAGGACTACTAGCCAGTCAGAAGCAGAGTATGAGGGCGTGCCCTGACAGTAGCTAGGTAAGGACTACTAGCCAGTCAGAAGCAGAGTATGAGGGCGTGCCCTGACAGTACCTAGGTAAGGACTACTAGCCAGTCAGAAGCAGAGTATGAGGGAGTGCCATGCTAGCAGCTAGGCGAGCATTATAACGTGTGTTCCAAAGTGACCACGTTTGTCTCTGAAGTAAAGGCTGGACTACAATAGAGCTGTTTGGAGCAGTTTGTGAACAGTGTTTTCTGTTGGAGATGGTAAGTCCCTTTGGGGGGGACTTTGGGCTTTTTTACTTTGTAAACCAATAATGTGCACAAAAAAGATATAAGATATATAACACAATAAAGGAAAGGGAAAACGCCAAAAAGCATAATATGAGCCCATAAATGTTTGCCTTTGCCGTTCAGTAGAGGTCGACCGATATGGGTTTTCTCTGGCCGATGCCGATCTTTAGAAATCAGGGTCAGCTGATGGCTGATAAATACTGCCGATTTATTTTGGCCGATATGTGCTTGATTTTAAAAAATGTAACACTAATATACACAGAATTTCTCAACAAAAACATTTATCGTACACTTCACCAATCTACACTTGTATACTTCAATTAAAAATGTATAATGTAAAAACATACTGTATATTGTATAAATAATTTATGAAAAATATATTAAATAAACAAAACAGGTAAGAAGAAAATAAACTTTGTCAAATAAACTTTTCAATGAAAAAATAAAGTTTAGTGCACTTAGCAGCATAATTAAACTTCTGAGAATACAAATCTGCAAGCTTCACAGAAAGTGACATATTATTATTATTCTCAACACTAACTCCTGTTGAATCACATCAGACTTGGACTCTCTAAAGTCAGATCTTGTTCACCTTGTTTGTTAGATCATTGTTCATTTGTTGCAGTGCTGTATCTGTGTTTTGGGGACCCTACTGTTACATGTCCTGTCCTCATTAGGATCTTATCTGAGCAGATTTCTGTCATTCAAACAACTCTGAGTTATCATTTAAAACTCGTCCAGCCAGTTTAATAACATTAAGGGTTTTATTCGTGCTCGAGTCCATAGATGCAGTTAATGGATACAGGCATGGAGAACTGAAGGCTCTGTTAGCAACGATTAGCTCCGTTAGCGGTTAGCTCCAGTTAGCTCCGTTATAGGAGTGGATGAGACTGCCACTGACAGGGGTAACAACCAGACTCTGATAAATGACATTCCGAGAGCTTCCACAGCGGTGTGGCCGTGGTGTTTTGTACGGTTTAATTAGTACAGTTAATCCCAAGGCAAGAACACAGCAACATGCTACTGCTAACGGTAGAGTCGGAGCCTGAAGACTTCACGAGGGGAGGGGCTGGAGGCAGCTGGTCTGGGTGCGCTGTAAAAAAATGTCGCCTATTCATGTTTTTAACACTAGGCTGCCCGCAGATGCGCCTGCCTATTAAGCGCCTTGATATACTGGGATATTGGCCGATGCCGATTATGTAAAAAGATGCCAAAAATCGGCCGATTAATTAACCAACCGATCAAAATAGTTGCTGATTAATTTAATAGTTATACTAAACCAAGAATCTTTGCAGCTCTAATTACCATGATGAGCAATCTCACTAACTAACAATGGGCCTCGAGCTTCATCTTAAATGTTGTTTCAAAGGTTTCATTTCAAATTCAGTCAAGCCTGCGCTGTAGTTTACCAAACCCAACACCAGCTATTTCAACTACAGTTGATAAAAACAATACACGAAGCATCAACTTCCTCTCCCACATCCTCCTGCATGTTCCTATCCTCTCTATAAAAACCCCACGTACTGCTTCACGTTCCTCTCAGATTCACACTCTGCTACATTTGCATAAAATGTCCAAAAAAAAGAACAAAATCCTCACTACCATCGTCCCTTCAATAGTAACACTGGTGCACAATATTGCACCCATTAACTCGGCCGGCCGGCAGCCGTCGGAGGTCATTGTACACATGATCCTGTTTAAATCGATCTAAAATAAAAACCATAACAGCTAGAGCATTCATTCTTTTTGCAGCAGAAAGATAAGGCTTCTGCATTACTTTGAACGCTCGTGATGGAGCTCTTGCCTGTGTGACACCATTCTATTGCAGATGAAACTGTCAAAACGCATTTATACTCCGCTCATTAAAATGAGCGTATCTCTGTGGCCGGGTTGGTTCAGTTGGTAGAGCAGGCGCACATGTACTGAGAGGTTTATGCCTTGACGCAGAGGTCCAGGGTTTGAATCTGACCTGTGATGATTTCCTGCATGTCTTCCCCCCCCCTCTCTCTCTCTCTCTTCCCTTTCTCACTTAGCTGTCCTGTCAAAAATTAAAGGCGGAAAAGCCCTAAAAAAAATAAATAAAAAAGAGCTTACCTCAAAAACTACATTTTTTTTGACATAGTTTTAATAACTTCTGGCGTGTTAAGAAGTATTTTGTTGATGTTTCTACATTCAGAAATCTTTTGGATCAATATGTTGCGGAAAATCTGATAAAAACAGGGTTAAGAATAGTGAAATGCGTGCTTGCAAATTAGCTATGTGAAGTCAGCAGCTCCAAGCGTTGTATTTTATGTTTACAAAATGACTGTAGCTTGACTGACTTGGCTTTGTGTATGAGATCGCATTACTGAGGGTTTTGTGCTATACAGAGGCTCATCTCTGCTCCAATGAATGTGAATGTAGACAGTCTGAGTCTAGCCTCAGGCAGCCTCCCTTTCACACTCACACACTCTGGGTGCTCGCATTACAAGAGCTGACACACCCCGAACACAACTTATCCATCATTATGTAATCTCACGTAGACCCCTTTCCCTGCAAGGCAAGAGGCCTGCAGAGAATCACGTTTTAGAATAAGAATAATGGGACCAGGTGAACAAGACAAGCAGCATTGGAGCGGCTTGTTTAAAACAATCAGGTAACTTCTGATTAAATGTCATGGCATTTGGAAAAGCTATGAGTTGCAACATGTTTTCTCCTGAAATATTAGTTAAAAAAAGCACAAAAATGTTTTACCATTTGTCCTTAATTTTGGTGAGCATCAGTGCAGAGCTCTGTCCCAATAAAACTGGATTTGTTTTGGTGATGTCAATAATTAACACTGGCAATGCTAAACTTTTATTTTTAGTAAAGGCCTTTGCAGATCTCTAACCATTGTGCCAGAGGTGTGGATACATGTGATTAATCATTAAGTAAAACTGGAGAACATTATTTATCTATCATTATTTTAGTGACCTAACAGATAAGACTGACTGACGTGCGTCGTCGTTTCCAAAGGTCTCCGTTTGTGTCCGTCCAGACTACAAAGCAACCCCGGAGTTTTATAACCAAAACGGGGGTAGCAGAGTTTCCAAATGTCTCCGTTTTAGGGGCTCGGAAACGCCGCAGTAGTGTGGACGCGAGGGGTAAACGTAGCAAAAGATATTCGTTTTTTAAACCAAAACGTAGTAGTGTAGATGTAGCCTGTGGCTGCCCACTGCTCATAATTAGTTTGGACGGGTTAAAAGCAGAGGAAACATACCTCGTGTGTGTAAAACGTACTTGACTATATATATATAGTCAAAAACTATTTGCATCGGACGTGAACCCAGCACGTCTGATGGAAGTTGGGGGCAAAGGTCCCTTACCTGTTATGGTAGGTGATAATGGCCGTCAGAGCTCGGACACATATTCTGTAGCACATCAGATGGACTTTCTCACTCAGAAAGTTTTTTAACCTGCAAGAAAAAGCATATACCAGCATGACGTACTCTGTGTGTGAACACGGCAAACAGTTTCCTTTATTTTTGATAAATCAAAACAGACCAGCTTGTCGTCAGTCTCACCTTCCGCTTGGCAGCAGCCCGATAAGACAGGTGAGGAAAACGAGGAGGCCGACACCAGTGAAGGCCAGAGTTACCCTGAAAGAGACGGACAGGCAGGTTACATCTGATCCTGCGACAGGGAATCGCTTAACAAATAGTCTCGCATTGCCAGACCTTCCTCCACAGCGCCGCGGAGGAGGGTCTGGCTAGTCCACACAGCATTCCTGGATGGGAGAAAAACGTGCTCTGGTTTATTGGCATTTCTTTAAACCAATCACAATCGTCTTGGCCGTCGCTAAGGGCCGTGCGGAACAACAGTGCCTCTGCACTGTGGCACGAGAGGAAAAAGCTCAGGGGGTCACAAAGGCAGCAAAGAAAATCACTGGCTGCCCTCTCTGGAAGAACTTCACAGCTCCCGCTGCCTCAGAAAGGCCAAAACCATCCTACAGGCCACATCAAAGTATAGTTCCCCCCACCTATCTATGTCAATAGGGCTATGTGCAATTTTTAAATGTGGATGCCTGTATGGGTGTGTCTCCTATGTGTTTTTAGCATTAATATGTATGCAGTAGTATCATTCTTTATATATGTATTTATTTATGCATATATTACCTCAAAAGATGTTTGGAACTGCACTTAATTTCGTTGTATCTGTTATGACAAATAAAGATATTCTATTCTATTCAAAATAGCCTCGGGAAGGAAGTAGTTTTGGTGGAGCATTAATGCGTTCAAAAGTTGTTTTAGTCGTGCAACAGAAAACTCAGATTGGACAGATAGTCTAGCTAGCTGTCTGGATTTACCCTGCAGAGATCTGAGGAGCAGTTAACCATAGTCCTCACAAATCCACCGGAGGTTAGAACGCCAACACAAAGAAAGAGGAAGGAGACGGACATCTGGCCGAAATGAGGGACATCTGGAGGAATTTCCGGCGGCAACTGAACAATCCCGGAAATGAAACGTCGTCGATATAGACTACTTAAAAAGAAACATCATTTCTGTGGGGAGAGGAGGGATTCCACCTTTTGGTTGAACACATTTAACCCATATCGTGTAAACAACGATCTCCCGCGGCCGGTGGTATAAAAACCAGAAGAGCTAGAGCATTCATTCTTTTTGCAGCAGAAAGCTGCACGTTGTACGCTCTATTGACGTCACCACGTTACGTGACGTCCGGTGCAAAACCGCGTCACACCATTTCTAATGCAGATGAAACTATCAAAACGCCTTTACACTCTGCTCATAAAAATGAGCATATCTCGTGGCCGGGTTGGGTCAGTGGGTAGAGCAGGCGCACATATACTTTAAGCGTTTTTCCATTACATGGTACCTGCTCGACACAACTCTACTCGCCTTTTTTGGTTTTCCATTATGATAAAAAGTCCCTGGTACCTGCTAACAGGTGGTTTATTTAGTACCACCTCCGTGGAGGTTCCCAGCGAGCTGAGGCGATACCAAAAGGTGACGTGAAAGCGACAGACGGGGGTCCTGAACAAACCCGCCATTTTTAAATAGTTCAGCCAGCTGTGTTTTTTTTTTGCTGCCTCCAGCTTCATTTGAAACAAAATGTGTCTTCTGGCAACAACAACAACAACACACCTTCAACGTTGTGTGTGTCGTGTTTACTGCTCAAAAACTAAAAAGTACACAGAGTTGAAATGACATCTGGAGTGTTAAGAAATATCTTGTTAATGTTTCTACATTTAGAAATCTTTTGGATCAATATTTGTGGGTTTGGTCAAATGTAATGAAAACGTGTCCAGTTTTGGTATACATCTATTTTTTCATGACATGATTTGTTTTAATACTTTAACCATTATGGTTTATTGACTTATATAACCTTTTAGCTTAGGATACTGGTACTGGCTATACAGGTACTGATTTTAGGCATATAAAGCATTCCAAGAAATGACATCACAAAATGTGAAAATACCAATGTAGGCATTTAAATGCGAGAACATCCTCAATCCTCAACATCCAAATAAGTTTCCTTCTGTACTACAAGTTTTCTTTTCTGAGTAATGTTATCCAGGGGTGCGGGCCGCTGGTTATCAATTACAAGTTTCACGCTCTCCTCCGTCACTGCTAATAGACTCCCGACCCTGCAGGAAGGAAGGTGATGATTAAACTGGCCAACAGGTCGACTTCATTTGGATGAACCAATCACTTGGGATTGGAGGTGTTGATTTAAATTGGGAGAGATTTAGAAACAAGAGAGGTACGGGTTTCATGCTCTCATGCAAGTGAGCCAGGTCGATATTCAACTAGACAATAACCGAATGAGAATCCATTAACTGGACGGGACAGTGCAGCGTCTGTCTGTGCAGCAGTGGCCTGATTAGTCTCCCCACTGGCAGTTGGAAACGAGCCAGCCAGGCTTAGTACTGAGTCACTGTCCCTGTGACCGTCTAAGCTAACCCCGAATGAGGATCTCCCTCTTTAACTCCCTGCATGTGCCAACATGTAATGTTACCAGGGGTTTTTACCTGCAGAGAGAATTCTTTGGCGACCCCCCCCCAAAAGGTTTTATTCAGCGCCAAAGGAAAATAACTAGTGCCGAAACGTCTTTGACTTCCAGCGGTCAACTCCTCTTATCCACAGCCGCTATACACTCACCTAAAGGATTATTAGGAACACCATACTAATACCGTGTTTGACCCCCTTTCGCCTTCAGAACTCATTGTGGATTCAACAAGGTGCTGGAAGCATTCTTTAGAAATGTTGGCCCATATTGATAGGATAGCATCCCCCACACCATTACACCCCCACCACCAGCAGCCTGCCCAGTGGTAACAAGGAATGACGGATCCATGTTCTCATTCTGTTTACGCCAAATTCTGACTCTACCATCTGAATGTCTCAACAGAAATCGAGACTCATCAGACCAGGCAACATTTTTACAGTCTTCAACCGTCCAATGTTGGTGAGCTCGAGGCAAACTGTAGCCTCATTTTCCTATTTTTAGTGGAGATGAGTGGTACCCGGTGGGGTCTTCTGCTGGTGTAGCCCATCCACCTCAAGGTTGTTTGTGTTGTGGCTTCACAAATGCTTTGCTGCATACCTCGGTTGTAACGAGTGGTTATTTGAGTCAAAGTTGATCTTCTATCAACTGGAATCAGTCGGCCCATTCTCCTCTGACCTCTAGCATCAACAAGGCATTTTCGCCCCCCAGGACTGCCGCATACTGGATGTTTTTCCTTTTTCAGACCATTCTTTGTAAACCCTAGAAATGGTTGCGCGTGAAAATCCCAGTAACTGAGCAGATTGTGAAATACTCAGACCAGCCCGTCTGGCACCAACAACCATACCAAGCTCAAAGTTGCTTAGATCACCTTTCTTCATTCAGTTTGGAGTTCAGGAGATTGTCTCGACCAGGACGACACCCCTAAACGCATTGAAGCAGCTGTCATGTGATTGGTTGATTAGATAATTGCATTAACGAGAAATTTAACAGGTGTTCCTAATAATCCTTTAGGTGAGTGTATTTTACTCATGCAGCTTTCACTGATAAGTTTTTTAATACAATTTTTTTTAGTAAAAATAGTAAATTTCACAATACATTTTGTGTCTCTTTGTAGTCGCGTTGCGTCTCTTTTTGGTCATTTATGTTTTCTTTGGGGTTGTTTTGGGTGTCTGTGGTAGTTTTGCATCTTTTTCACATCACTTTGGATCGTTGTTACAATATCTGTGTCTAAAACTTTGGAAAAGCTAGAGCAGATAATAAATAAATAACACTCAAAAAGCTTAAAGTCCAACTACAATCATTAGATCAGTTACGTTCATTCAGCTTACATGCTGCCCAAAACGGCTCGGATGCTGCACCTAAACCTTACAGTGGCAGGGAAAATCCTGTTAATGTGTTCGGTTTTCTTTAAAAGCATGCGTGGTAAGGGTCACTCTTCTATATAAAGAAACCTCTCTGCTGGAGGTACGGCTGATACCTGAGAGGCAGCAGGAAGCCGTAGCGGATCAGCAGGCCGAGCCCCCAGAGGACGGTCAGCCTCAGGCTGATGTAGTGGAAGTTGTTGTTGCTGCGAGTCAGCAGATTCCAGGACTCCAACTCCTCGGCAGAGAACCGCTTGGTCACCTCATCGTCCATGATGCTCTCCACTCCTCGCCGGGCAAAATAGAAGATGTCAGACATCTCAAACTCGGGGGCTGAGTCCAGGTCTCTGTTGCTGCCGCTGCGCCTGATCTCCTTGATCTCCTCCTCCAATGAGGTGGGCTCCCTGGCGATGATAGCTGCAACAGTCCAGGGAGAAAAGAGGTCAGCGAAAGTCACACTGGCTGCTCGCGTGAGTGTGGCGTTTCTGTTGCGTGTCAGCTGCGTGGCATTTTCTATGTCTTTACACACCAGAAACGTGTCTGACGCGGCGCTGCTGCTGCTAGCCTCGTCTGTACACATGTAGGTTTCCCATTGATTTACTGCACTCAAGCAGTAGTATACTTCATGTTAAACATAAATATATACTGATCTGATTATAGCAAAGACAACGTCGGCAGTATTGACGGCAAAACAGGCTCCAGAATATTTGGTTCTGTATTGACAGGTGCAATATTTGAAAATCAATAATTATTTATTATTATTTTTTTAAATTACATTTATATCTACATTTATGTCAAAACCTCGAGACTTTCAAACATCAACATGTCATTTATTAAATGTATTTGTGTCAAAATGACATATAAACATCTTTTCGTATTCTATTTTGCCTGGAAACGCTTCCAACACGCTTGCGTATCGCATGAAAAATAGGCGTCGGTCCTATTTCTAGCATGCACACGTTTTCGGGAGTGAGACGTGCGTGTTGCGCAGGCAGTGTGTAAGCTCTAACCTGTTACGATGGGAGCCGAAATAAAAACGGACACGCCACGCAGCTGACATGCTCACGCCACGCAGCCAGTGTGTAGCCGGCCTAAGGCTACATCTACATGACTACGTTTTCACTTCTAAGTGGCATTTTGAGACAAAACCGATCTCCGTCCACACAAGTGTTTAAAGGCACACTATGCAAGATTTGTACCTTAATATAACAGCTTCAAAGTCATTTCGATGGTAAACAAACTCGTAGTAGGGCGAATCATCCCAATAGCAAAGCGGGTGGGGGGGGGGGGGAGAGAAATGCTGCTTGCAAAACCGTCGTTTCCAAATGTCTCCGTTTGTGTCCGTCCAGACTACAAAACAACCCCGGAGTTTTTAAACCAAATGGGGGCAGCAGTGTTTCAAATGTCTCCGTTTTAGTGTGGACGTGAGGTGCAAATGTTGCAAAAGATTTTTGTTTTTAAACCAAAATGTAGTAGTGTAGACCTAGCTTAAAACAAATACACCTACTGAATATGCACGATGATAGTACAGCTTACCATTTGAGTAGGGTTTGTACAGATGGTGATTATTTTCTTTGGCTCCTCTCTCTATCCTGAGTGTGGCCCACTGCAAAGACAGAACAAAAAGGTGTGTAAAAATACAAGTGACACAAAATACACAGAATGCAGCACATTCATTTTACTTCATCAACAAATTAAACAATAACAGAAGGAACGTTCACATTGAAGTGTGTTTATCGTGAGTCTAAAACGCCGCCGTTGTGCCACAAGTTTCTGAAGCGGCAACTGTAGATGTTGTTAAACCTGACTTTCTAGATTTCAACAAAGCAGTCACAACAGCTTCCTGCTCATGTTTTGGTTCTCTCTCTATTCTGAGTGTGGATGTTAATGCAGCAAAAGTTCAAGACAAGTTGAGGAAACATTACATCATTACATCGTCATTTAGCTGAGGCTTTTATCCAAAGCGACTTCCAATTAAGTGCGTTCAACCTTGAAGGTGCAAACTCCAGGAAACAAGTAGTAAGTGCAAGTACATTAGCTTCAAATAAGCAAAACTACAAAGAGCCATATGAAAGTGCAGCTTTAAGAATATATATACTGTATGTTTTTTTTTTTTTTTTCATCCGAGATGTAGTCGGAAGAGATGTGTTTTTAGCCTTCGGCGGAAGATGCGTAGGCTTTCGGCCGTCCTGATGTCAATAGGGAGCTCATTCTACCATTTAGGAGCCAGGACAGCAAACAGTCGGGATTTCGTTGAGTGATTAGTTGTACCTCGCTGTGAGGGGGCAGCAAGCAGGTTGGCGGGTTGGGGTGTAAGGTTTGACCACGTCCTGGATGTAAGCCGGGGCCGATCCGTTCGTGGCCCTGTATGCAAGTACTAGTGTCTTGAAGTGGATGCGGGCAGCAATTGGTAGTGTCAAACAGTAAAAGTTGACCCTGGGCAAATAATGTGCACGGCTTATCTGTTAGCCACGGCCTTGTTCTGAGACACAACAATAATAATAATAATAATATGTAGACAAAAACACAGAGAGGCAGGAAAAGAGTGCAGTGTTCAAGATGTAAGACAAGCAGGACAGATCAGGAAACGATTGACTGGTAAGTGTTGGGTGTTTTCACTTGGCCAACAGTCTCAGACTTCAGTTTATACCACAACACACAGTGACTCAGAGGTTTGTCTGCACCAATTAATGCTACAGTAGGAAATAGTTTAGCGCACACGTCCAACTCGAGACCCGCGGGCCAACTCAGGCCCCTCACAGATTTTGATACAGCCCACATTTCAATTTAGGTTCACAAATCATTTTGGGCCACCTAGTTTTTGTCACTTTCGCCAGCGTTTTTTTCTTTAGCTTTTGCCACTTTTTTTGGCGCCTTTCCCAATTTTTTTTTTTTTCCTCTCAATGTTTTTTTTTTTTTTTTGCTTTTTCCGCCGTTTGTTGCTTTTCCGAGCTTTTTTTTGGCCCTTTTTTCTTTGCTGGCTAAGTATCTTTTTTGCAGACTTTTAAAAGGGCCAAACTGTGATAAGTGAGAAGACTTTTTGACTGTTCATCTACAGCTCTACATGTCTTAGGGCATATATAATAAAAGTATTAATTGGAGTGCCTTTATATATTATCTACATTAAGGATCTAGTGCCTAGTCGTTGAGCGTGTAGAGTGTTAGGTCTTATTTTGATTTTGATCTATGTTACATTACATGTCATTTCGCTGACGCTTTTATCCAAAGCGACTTCCAATTGCTACATATGTCAAACACGCCTCTGGAGCAACTAGGGGCTGCTCAGGGACACACTGGTTGATGCATCGGACCGGGTCTCCCACACCAAAGCCATGTGTCATATCCACTGCGCCATCACCACCACTTACCCTGATATTGATCTAAGTTGGTCAGAATTACTCTAATACATAAAAATAAAAACAGACACACACACATTCCTGGTATATCTAGCATTCCTTATGCTTGCTTTTACAGCTACGTTTCAATCGTGTCGTGACAAGTTTTAATACTGATTCAACGTATCAACCAGCAGCTGCAGTTGACAGCAGTACTTTGGGTGGAGGGGAGGAAAACAGAGCTGCTCCTTCTAGTAAAACAACACGAACAAAAATAAGTGAGTGTTTGTGCTTTGGTTTTGCTCCAGAGCTGCCTGTGAAAGAATACGTTATTATCCCCTATCAAAAATTACAGGTGTGGGATAAGTAAGTAGACATGCAACAACAGTTATTGTCATAGTCGATTAATCTGTCGATTATTTTCTCGATGAACCGATTAGTTGTTTGGTCTCTAAATTGTCATAAAATGGTGAAAAATGTGGATCAGTGTTTCCCAAAAAGCCCAAGATGACGTCCTCAAATGTCTCGTTTTGTCCCCAACTCAAAGATATTCAGTTTACTGTCACAGAGGAGAGAAGAAACTAGAACATATTCACATTTAACATAACATAATAGTAATTTAAATAAATTGATTAATCTTTGCAGCTAGATTACAGCACAAATAACTTTACTTCAAGCGAGTGATTTTTGTCACACGTATTCTCTTTGAGCAATAATTGTATAAACAAAACAAAAAAACGTAATCATGCCCAAGACAAAACAAATATATGCGTCTATATATACGCCTAAAATAAAGAGACCTTTTGCTTTAAAGTAATGACACATTCTCTTCAGGTTCACACAGTCGGTACTGCATCTGTCCTTTGACCTTTGCTCTAAAATCTCCCGGTTGCTTCGGGAATCATGAGCTGAGAGCGTCTCTCACAGCTCCCACCGGCCCGTTTATTTCTGGCGCAAGATCTGCTCTCAGAGGTTCACGGCTGGAAAGAGATGACAGCTCTACGAGGGAAGAGTCGCCAGAGATAGCAGAAGGAGAAACTAGATAACTGTGTCAGGAGTCAGCTGGTAAATACTGACATCTTGAGCTAGCCTCACTGCACATTGAAGCGGATGCATTATATACTATATCCACGACGGACCGCTTCCGGGAATGCTCCGTTGCCGCCAGAAATTCCGCTGGATGTCCTTCTTTTCGGCCAGATGTCCGTCCCCTTCCTCTTTCTCTGTGTTGGCGTTCTAACCTCCGGTGGATTTCTGAGGACTATGGTTAACTGCTCCTCAGATCTCTGCAGGGTAAATCCAGACAGCTAGCTAGACTATCTGTCCAATCTGAGTTCTCTGTTGCACGACTAAAACAACTTTTGAACGTACACGTTCCACCAAAACAAGTTCCTTCCTGAGATTATTTTGCAGAGGCACCGTGGCTCCGTCCAGCGCTTAGCGCCGCCCAAGACGATTGCGATTGGTTTAAAGAAATGCCAATAAACCAGAGCACGTTTTTCTCCCATCCAAGAATGCTGTGTGGACTAGCCAGACCTTCCTCAGCAGCGCTGTGGAGGAAGGTCCGGCAATGCGAGACTACTACTGCCATTACTGGCAATTTGTTGGCGACTCATTTCTCAAAAAGTCTAAACTGCATCAGCAAGCAACATTGCAGGCTGTCGGTGCCGCGTCACAGACAACAGTTACAGACAAGGTGTCTGCACTCCTGTTGTCTTCAGTAACATAACAAGGGAAGACTGGCCCCGTGGCGGTGATGGTAATCTGCGTCAGACAGTGAAAACAAAAACCACTGGTTGGATGCTAAAGACAAGTGTAACGCCGGCACCTGACCAATGCTAACAGAACTACCGCTTTATATTGGATAATTTAAGGCTGTAAATAACCATTATTTTATTGTTGATTATTTCCTCGATTAATGGATTAGTTGTTTGGTTTATAAAATGTCAAAAAAAAAATGGTGAAAAATGTGGATCAGTGTTTCCCAAAAAGCCCAAGACGACGTCCTCAAATGGCTTATTTTGTCCCCAACTCAAAGATATTCAGTTTACTGTCACAGAGGAGAGAAGAAACTAGAACAATATTCACATTTAAGAAAGCTGGAATCAGATAATGTTCAATAGTTGACATCTAATCAATGAATCTTTGCAGCTGTAGTTGTATACCGAGAACTGCTTTTCCAGAATCAAACATGACTGTTGTAAATGTTGACTGAAAGGGCGGACAAAACGCAGCCAGAACAAATACAGGATGCTCTTAAAGAACTTATACAAACTGTGGTTGATGAATACCAGGTTGTGAAGACAGAGCATCATAACTGCAAGAATAGAAACACACCTTGAGACATACTGTACTGTTGTGTGTATTACGTGTTTCCGCTCCATCCTCAGCTAACACATAATGATTAACACATTAGGGTGGCATCTAAAATGATCTGATACTGATTTATAAAATCATGAGATGTTTTTTTAAGAGGCTTTGTTTCAAAGCTAGACTAAAGATGTTGGTATCAAATGAAACTAGACGATCTGAGGAATCCACGTCACGCTAAATAACGCTACAAAGTTAGGCGAAATTCTGGCGAGGGAAAAACTGCCATGGCTTTAGGTCTTCGTCTCGGCATCACACCCTTTGCACTAAAGAAAGCAATTGTGAAAAATGTCTGTCTTTACGTCACTTTTACGTAGCTTTAGGGTCGTCTACATTACTATTAACAATTTGTGCTGTCAAACGATTAAAATATTTAATCGCGATTAATGTCATAGTTAACTCGCAATTAATCCCACATTTTTATCTATTCTAAATGTCCCATTATTTCTTCTCATTTAAATGCTCTTATCAACATGGAAAAGTGGATCGGCTTGCTTTGTGCAAAGGTTTTTTTTTTAATTGAAAACAACATTGGCATATACTGTAGTGTTCAATTTCACACTAACATTCTCACTTGGAGCAAATAATCTCTCACACAATGTAACGGCTTTGATGAGGGGGCGGAGAATTGGCATCAGCTGTGTGCTCGGCCATCAGCCGCGTGCTCGGCCATCAAGTGGTATTTCAGACTGGACGTGCTGCGATGATAGCTCAGTTCACAACAACAAAACACACAGATCACGTTGGTCTTGTCAATGGAACCATTTGGCAACTTTTTTAAAGTAAACTTTCCATTCAGAATCTTATTGGCATCCATTTCGGCGTCTCGCGCTCACCATCCACTCAAAACGTAACGTTAGTCTACTACTCTTTGGCCGGCTCGCAAGCCCAGACAAGTGTGTGCGGCGTGCCTGTTGTTTTGTTTCCGGTCTAGCTAGATCCAGTGTGGTGTTGTAGTTTTTCTAACGTTACTAGTTGTTGCAACAGCATGTGAAAAAAACTACAGTTTGCTAGGCCAAAAAGAACGTTAATCTTGCACTACAAAAAATTTCGCCGTTAAAATGGGTTTGCGTTAACGCCGTTAATAATGCGTTTAACTGACAGCACTAATACATATATACATACATACATACATACACACACTATAACACATCACCTCAAACTGCAGTTAACGTGTATCTGTGCTTTATCTAGTTAGGTAGAAAGGCGCTATATAAATGCAGTATGTTTACCATTGGATGAGTGGTTCTCGACAGCGGTGGAATGTAACTCAGTACATTTACTTAAGTACTGTACTTAAATGTAAATGTTGAGGTACTTGTACTTTACTTGAGTCTTTTCTTTTCATGCCACTTTCTACTTCTACTCCGCTACATTTCAGAGAGAAATATTGTACTTTTTACTCCACTACATTCATCTGTTACAGCTTTAGTTACTAGTTAATTTACAACCCGACAATGCTGCAGGCAACAAGACTGGGAACCAAGAGTTTTATAAATGCATTTTGTCCAACATGTTTGTGAGAATTTACACAAAGTTGTGGGAAAACAAATACTGGGAACTAAGCACTCGCTACAAACGAGCACTGAACTAGTTTCTTCAAATAAACAGACAACATTATGCGGCAAACTCTTACCTCAAAGAGCTTCAGTAAGGTTTTCATGTAAAGACGCCGGATGCCGAAGGACACACCAAAGATGGCAGGCACGATAATGAAGACCAGCAGCAGGGTGAACCACACGGTGAGGGAGATGCCGAGCAGGATACACACCAAGTTGTCAAAAGGGTTGAAGAAGAGCTCCATCTTGAAAGTCAGATGTGCGAGGAAATCTGTCAGAAAGGGTTGAATTTAAGAGGGCAGAGAGGCACAGCACTCCGCCTCCCGGCATCAAGTGGCCCCGATCTTCTGTCAGAAAAAGGCCTTCATCAAGATAATTTAGGGGACGGAGCTTCTCCTCACACTGAACAGAGAACCCACATATAAAGTACAAGTGGCCGTCTTGGCGAGGCCCTCTCGGGTAATATCAATGAATTTCATCATGTTTACCCTCAATCGGTTTCAGAAACTCAGTTGAAAAAATGTACTCCAGGTTTTTGTTAAGTCTTTTAAAGCGGTTGCGACGTCATAAAGACAGATCCTCTGCTGCAGATGTCCTTTGCTTATTTGAGCAAAAGCCTCCCGCTGGCGACAGAGATGTAAACAATGAAACAAGCAGGCACAGCAGGTGGTTCTTTTGTCTGGCGAAGATCCAGCGGCTCAGTGTCAACACAGACCTGAAAAAGATGTACAAACAGACGCTCAGAAAGATCCATGTCAAAGTAGTCTCTCCTCTATGAACCGAGCACGTATGGTGTAACTTAATGATGCAAAACAGAAAACAGTTCCCTGTGTTTTCTCTGAAACGTTAATAACTTTGAATACCGGTCCCGTGTGCAAAGTTATTGTAAAGTAAAAAGAAATGGATGCCACTAATCACGGAATCATCTGGAGCTTTAACAACAAAGTAGGTGTAAACACTTAAGGAACTTAAATCTGTCTTTTTGTTAAGTACAAACACAGAAATAGACACATGGCTTAACAACAAAGCTGAACAAGGTAAACAAACATTTGACTACTATGTACAGATTTGTATATTTGTTAAATTGGAGAGAGAGAGAGAGAGAGAGAGATATATATAGATAGATAGATACACAGAGAGAGAGAGATATATATAGATAGATAGACAGAGAGAGAGAGATATATATATAGAGAGAGAGAGAGAGAGAGAGAGAGAGAGAGAGCGCTGCAACAACTAATCAATTAGTCGATCCTAGAAAATTAATTGGCAACTATTTTTATAATCGATTAATCATTTAAGTAATTTTTCATGCAAGAATGGCAGAAATTGCAGTTTTCAGCCTGTAAAATAGGAAGGTTTACCGTTTTATATCATATTATACTGAACATCTTTGGCATTTGGACTGACAAAACAAGACATTTAAAGACATGTTTATAGATTAAACCATTACAGTTTGCTTATATATCTGAGGTAGTTAAATACGACAGTATATACAGCGTATATTGACAGAAATGTACATGTTTAAAGTATGTGTTTAACACTGTAAAAGGTGAATGCTTGGAGGATTGATCCGGTTACAAACGGACTACGTTAGCGGTTGATTAACGGGCATGTATCCCTTTTCAGCGAAGGGGCCAATAACTTTATAAACAAACGTTTCTGTTATGAGTTAACAGTGCTGCAGAGATAACGTTAGAGGCCCTCCGTCCCTTCCTTCTTATTATACATCCATGCTCCGTCTTCATCTCCTCTGATGATGCTAACGAGAGGCTCCATCCCCAGTAACTGTAACGTTAGCTAACAGTTACCAGTTAGCTAGGAATGGAACGTTAGCTCTCACAACGGCAATTAGCATATAAGTACGACTTAAGCTAGCTAGTCATGGAACTCAAGACTCCTTTAACGTCAACGTGACCACATAAACAATTTCATGTCTAAAGTGAGCTTGTGGCCTCCCGAGCTCCACCTCGTTTAGCTAGCTCAGCCCCCCCAGAGAGAGGACCGTCCGCCCGGGTGTAAATGAAATGCTGAGCCAACCTTTTTAGTTATAAGCTTGGTTTGGCTGTACAATTAGCGGTTTCTTACAGCTTAACGTTACTATCCTAACCAGGAGTTAACATGAATGTAGCTATTTAAACAGACCAAGTATTTAACTAACCTTCAGTCATGTTACGTCCGGTACAGTAGGCTTAGACTGGTCAATCGCTTGTCTTTGTCTTGCGGACTGTAGCCAAACTCCAACCGGCGAACAACATGGACAGCAGACAACGGGCGGCTCGATGCTGGCTACGTACTACGTATTAACTGAACAGCACTCCTCTACTCGGCTGAACTTCACTCAAGTTCCGCCCTGACACCTGGTGGCCAAAACAAGGTACTGCACTTTTATTTATTTATTTATTTATTTATTTATATATATATATATATATATATATATATATATATATATATGTATATATATATATATATATATATATATATATATATATATGTATATATATATATATTTATATATGTATATATATGTATATATATATATATATATATATATATATATATTTATATATGTATATATATGTATATATATATATATATGTATATATGTATATATATGTATATATATGTATATATATATATATACGTATATATATATATATATATATATATATATATATATATATATATATATATATATATATATATATATATATATATATATATACATATATATACATATATATATTTATATATATACATATATATATATATATATATATATATATATATATATATATATATATATATATATATATATACCGTCTATGACCACTAGTGGCGCTGTGGAGCAATGTTTTGATGAGATTTTATAAAGCAGTAATCATTTCTAAGCGGCTAGTGGAGGGCAAACATTCATGGAGAGACATTTGTCTCAATAACTGTGTGAACAGATTGACAATTGGTATGTAAATGTGTAATCTGTATATAAAACACTTTCCACAAATACAAAAAACAAGATTTGTAAACCCACGAAATGTTTTGCAAATATTAAACTACGTAAATCCATAAACAAGTTCCACAAATAAAATAAAAAATCTGTTAGTGATCATCTTCCTAACATTCACAGCTAATTCATGTTTTTGCAGATCCGTTCTTATATATTTAAAATGGGTTAAATGAAAATGATGGTCACTAAAGGTGAGAAAATAGTTTTTTTCCATCTTGGGTGAACCAACAATTAAAAAGAATTGGAGACCAACACGGTATAACAAAAACCTCTCTTTATTCACACATTTACATCCATGTACAGTCTTGTACTTGTCAAGTAATCTCAGATTTAGATAAATGAAAACAGTACTGAAGTTTGGCACACCATTCAACCTTTGAACCCTGAATTAATATGCCTATTTCCACAAGGAGAAACTAAAAACTTCATACGTTATATATTCAGAGATAGTGTATTTCAATACGTTAGTATAGCCACTCAATCAACGGCCATCGAACTTGTATTGGATGTCAGGTTTCAAAGTGACAGTTCATAGTGAAAGGGAACTTCTTGTCAACATCACAAGTATTAAGCGCTACTCTCCAGAAGAGCCTCAAAGTCTGGGGAACAAACCATCTTGTGTTTGACGTTCCCTAACACGGTCAAGTCGCCCGTTCTTCCCTCCGAATTAATAGAGACCAGCTCCTAAAAAACAAACGGAGGTGGGGAAGAAGAGAAAAGCATGTCAAAAATGTTAATAATTCTGATATAAAATATGTATTCCATGATAAAACAACAGTGGGGCTGTAGAAACACACTGGAAGACTTTCAGAGTTGAACTCCTCCCCTTCCGGTGGGCCACCGCGGGACATTATTTTGGAAAAAAGTACGTACGGTGGTGAACGTGGAGAGACAAATAATTGTTTGATTCCGTTTATTCATTCATGAGCCATGAATTTTATTTATTTTTTTACGATTATTTTTTGGGGCATTTTTAGGCCTTTATTGACAGGACAGCTGACGAAATGAAAGGGGAGAGAGAGGGGGAATGACATGCAGCAAAGGGCCGCAGGTTCGAGTCGAACCCGGGCCCGCTGCATCGAGGAGTAAACCTCTATATATGGGCGCCTGTTCTACCAACTGAGCTAACCGGGCGCCCGCCATGAATTAGTTTAAACAATAATTTTGCAAATGAAGTCTCAGTTTGTCGTTAAACTGTTTAAGACCGTGAAAATCTGTGTTGGGAGTAACGCAATACATTACTGTAATTGCGTTACAAAAGTAATGCAATTACAGTAATGTTTTGCTGTAACGCAGTAATTTACGCATTACTGATTACATTTCGGTAATATTATACCCAATACAATCTCAGTAATGCGAGTTACAACACATTTTAACCCTGCATTTAGTGGTGTTTTGTTTTTTTAAGAATTCACCAACACCGCGAAACATTTAGGCACAGAAAAAGAAAAAAAAAAAGTCTGCGAGTGTCATTTCCTGTAGCTGGAATTCGGTGGTTGAGAGGACTGCATAGACGGATACATTTACGAGACGGACATTATTTACAGGAGTTATTTCGCTGCTTTGAAGCGAGCTGTCCCGTCACTGTTGCCTTGGTCAGAGCCAGAACCAGAGACCGTACGGTGTCCCAACAGGTGACGGTACGGACGACATCTGCGTCCCAACAGGTGACGGTACGGACGACATCTGCGTCCCAACAGGTGACGGTACGGACGACATCTGCGTCCCAACAGGTGACGGTACGGACGACACCTGCGTCCCAACAGGTGACGGTACGGACGACATCTGCGTACCAACAAGTAACGGTACTGATGACATCTGCATCCCAACAGGCGACGGTACGGACGACATCTGCGTACCAACAGGCAACGGTACGGACGACATCTGCGTCCCAACAGGCAACGGTACGGACGACATCTGCGTCCCAACAGGTAACGGTACGGACGACATCTGCGTCCCAACAGGTAACGGTGCGGACGACATCTGCGTCCCAACAGGTAGACGATCGGGACGGGACGACATCTGCGTCCCAACAGGTGACGGTACGGACGACATCTGCGTCCCAACAGGTGACGGTACGGACGACATCTGCGTCCCAACAGGTGACGGTACGGACGACATCTGCGTCCCAACAGGTGACGGTACGGACGACATCTGCGTACCAACAGGTAACGGTACGGACGACATCTGCGTCCCCAACAGGTAACGGTACGGACGACATCTGCGTCCCAACAGGTAACGGTACGGACGACATCTGCGTCCCAACAGGTAACGGTACGGACGACATCTGCGTCCCAACAGGTAACGGTACGGACGACATCTGCGTCCCAACAGGTGACGGTACGGACGACATCTGCGTCCCAACAGGTGACGGTACGGACGACATCTGCGTACCAACAAGTAACGGTACTGATGACATCTGCATCCCAACAGGTAACGGTACGGACGACATCTGCGTCCCAACAGGCAACGGTACGGACGACATCTGCGTCCCAACAGGTAACGGTACGTCAGCGCGGACAGCCGTGTGTCCGAACAACGGACTTAATGTTTAGGCTTGCTACACGTAACATCAGTACATTTTATCAGCGGTGGAAAGCATCTATACCGTAGGCTAATTCAATACAATTGTACGGTACTTTGAGTATTTTCTCCTACTTTATACTTCTAGTCCACCACAATTCAGAGTCAAGTAGGCCTAATGTACGTATTACTTCACTATTTATTTTATAGCTTTAGTTACTTTGCATATTCACATTACTTATACAAAATATTATGAATAAACTATGATGTATTATAGTGAATAATGTGTTGATCCCGTGGTGAAATTTAAAAGCTACCTGCCAAGTCATTCTTCCGCTGTTATTTTGGTGAAAGTACGGCAAAAGTAGTGTAAAGAAATAAAATTCAGAGACAGTAATATTGTAATATAACGAATAAATCTCAAATTACAGTAAGTAGTAATCTATAATGTATTACATTTAGGAAGTAACTGCCCCAACACTGGTGAAAATACGTAACAAATGAAATCATGGGACGGAAATAAGGTCCCACGGTGGTCCACTGGAAGGAAAGGTACGTCTCTATAGAAACAGATACAGCATGAAGGCAAACAGAGACACATCAATACTACGGTCATACCTGAAGGAAAGAGCACGATGTTCCTAAAGACACGTCGAGTGTCACGTGTCCCAGTATGAGCTGCACCCGGCCAGACTTCCGCACAAGCATCTTTCCCACAAGACCCTCCCGCAGGTCTTTCAGATTGCAGTTGTTGTCTTCAGCTTCCTCCTCCTGTTTTAAAACCAAAATACCGTTTACAACATAGACTGTGCACGTTTTCAAGGGCGTAACTTTGGGTTCAACATTGGGGCTGAGGGTTGAGATCTCCAACTATCTAGGGAGGTCCCGGGACATGTCTGCATGTATTGAGGAAAGCGACAAAAATATCGAAAAACTTGTAAAAACAAAATTCAACGTCAAAAGGCTACAAATATATATATATATATATATAAAAAAGGCGACAAAAATTCTTAAAGAAGCAACAAAAAAACAGAAAACAATTGCAGAAAAAAGCAACAACCTCAAAAAATTATCCAAAAAAGGAAAAAAAAGTGCAACGTAAATACCAGAAAAGGTGCCAAAACCCGAAAGAAGCGACAAAAATGTTGAAAACAATTGTCCAAAAAAAACAACATTTTGGAAAAAGCGACAAAAGCATTAAAAAAAACCTGTACACGAATCAATAAATCAAAATAACGTGACCATTTCACGAACTGGCGTGAGACCGGGTTGGCACACATCTACACTTCCTCCCACTGTACAAAAGGGAAGCCAAAATATCACGGATATGGGCGCTGTGCTCGGGCCGTGGAGCCGCGATATTCAAGTCCCGCCCCACCAACTGTGTCAATCCCAGCTGGCGCACGGACCCTTTTCCCCCCGCTGTCAAACTAGCAAAAGTGGATTCGTACACGCCCTCAACGCACCTGCGCCAGGCGCTTCACGCCGTGCGCTTAGATCGTTAAAATAGGGCCCTATATCATGAGACATTTCTAAAATAGTTTTCTAAGAAGAATAAACATAGAAAATGTCATTCTTTTTTATTGGGGCCCTTTATGTTTCATTCAATGTTCAATAAAATAATGTTGGAAATGATTCACAATTCAATAAGCAATTTGTTGTATTTTAGTAAGTAATGTCGCTATCGCAATACTGAACGATGTCCTTGCATATTGCATGTTTTTCCTCACATCTTGCAGCCTTAGCACCTCCCCTGGTTTACACAAATTACCTCAACATCATCATGTATTTATTAGAGATGGTCCGATACCATTTTTTGCTTCCCGATACCGATTCTGATACCTGAAGTTGCGTATCATCCGATACCGAGTACTGATACCAGTGTGTCATATATTTTATTGTGTTTTAACAGCTGTATACTACTATCCCTGTATGGATGTGATATGATTTCTATCTTTGTTGTCAGTCTGGCTCAGTTTAAACTCTTTGTGAAACATGAATGCCACAGAACGTTCTTTTATTCTCCAGTTTGACAGTCAGTCATAACGGAAAAAGAACATAAATAAACTACTTTAACGTAGATTTTCTTTAGGGCTTTATTACGTGGTATCGGATCGGTGCATTAACTCCAGTACTTCCCGATACCGATACCAGCGTTTTAGGCAGTATCAGAGAACATCTCTAATATTTATCATGTAGAGGGCAGCTGTATCTACCTTAGACTCTGTCTTCAGAAGCACCGACTGTCCGTCCTCTGACTGCACCTCGGTTTTCACCGGCCGGTGCTCTTGGGTGGGCGGCTGGCCGGGCAGCGTGTCGGGCATTTGCATGAAGAACAGCTCCTCCCCTTTGCCCAGACTCCATCGATGCAGCAGGTCGGGAAGAACGTCGGGCTCAGGGAGAGGGGGCGGCCGGAAAAATCCCTCCGTCTTCTTTATTTCCATTTCCTCCGGCTCCTGTTTCACTGAAGAGAGGAGAATGTTTTCAGAGAGCAGCGGTGCAAACAACATTGATATTTATTTCTTTTCTGCTTTGGAATAGTCTCCCAATAAGCTTTAGGTCATTTGACTCTGTGGACTCACTTTAAAAAGCAGCAAACAAATTAAAGCTGCAAAGATTTTTATTTATTGAATTTTTATAGAACATGTATTTATTGAGTTTTTGTACATTTGACAAACAAAAACAGTACAACAAGGCACATAACATATAACAGAAAGGGGACCAAGGATCAAATGTAGTAGCTGTAGTACCCACAGTCATGAATCTGTACATGCATAGGTGTACACTTACACAAAATACATACAGCAGTTGTTTATCTCAACACTGTATAGCAGTGCTTCTCAAATGGGGGTCTGCAGGTCATTACTTTGGAGGACTGCAGGGGGTCCGTGTACCCCTAGGGGTACTTTGGAGGATTGCAGGGGGTACGTGAGCTATTTAACAAAATGTTTAATAGTTACAAGGCTGTTGGCCTGAACATTGTTCCTCTTTATTTAGACTTTTTTTTTTTTTTTCCTACCAAAAATGTGACATTTGTGTCGCCTTCTTTGGACCTATTCTTGCCTTCCTTCCTTCTACTGTCCTCCTACTTTTTACAAGTTTCTTGCTTTTTTCGAAGTTTTTGATACTATTTTCGACCTATTCTTTCCTGCCTTCTTCCTTCCTTCTTTGTACCATCTTTTTCCAAGGTTTTGTCTTTTATTTTTTTTACAGTTTTTGTCTCCTTTTCTCATTAGCATTTAAATGTTTTTGCTATCGCCGACAGCGCAGTACTGTTCCTTTTCTACCAAAAATGATTAGCGCTGGTCAGGGGGTACTTGGCTTAAAGAAACAACTGAAAAAGGGGTACATTATTGAATTTGAGAACCACTGCTGTATAGTACAGATGGCACACTACAGGCATTAGGAGTATGTTATCTTATTTGGAAAAAAATAAAAAACGCTCAGTCCAGCTAGTTATCACTCCAACCATCCACATCCATATTGTTATTCTCAAGGAAATTGAAGAAAACCCTCCAAATTTTCCAATTTCCATTTTTTGTTGTAACTTATCGAAGTAAAAAGTCATTCCCCTCAACCAGTGTGATATGCCACAAGGTGCGTCTGATTTCCATGAACAAGCAATGCAAAGCTGCAAATATGAATGGATAAGTTGCCTATTAACTACTATTAAACTACTACTAACTATTAAATTAATCACCAACTATGTTGATAATCGCTTAAATCGGTTTGAGTAAACATTCTCCGAGGACTTCCAGTTGGAAGGCCAGTCGTGGCCGCATTAGCTTCACTCTCCCGCCAAAAAATAATAACTGTCACCAGCCCAGACCTCTTCAAATAGGCACTAACAACTTATTAAAGTGGTATTTCAGTAAAACGTGCAAAATGTCCTCCAAGCCAGGCAAACATACAAAGAAAGACGAGGCCAAAAAGGAAGAAGCTGGGGACACGTGTGGCAGCTCCTGTGGTGATCGTATGGCTGAGCGGCTATTTCATCGGAGTTCAGAATGGCCTTTTCGTCTATGGAAGAGAAACTGACCTGAACCCAAGCCACAGTAGAAGACCACGGTCAATGCCTCATCTCGGTGTCTCAAATGTATGCGTATGCGTCTCCTCTCCTTTAATTATTACTTCTTTTTTTTTTTTGCTGAGGGATCTGGTAGGGGAACGGGAGGTGGGGGTTGGAGGGACTCAGAAGTCATACTAGTGTTCATTTTGTCACCTATTTTTAATTTAGTCTTAGTCTTGTGCCAAATGTCCTCGTTAGTTTTAGTCATATTTAGTCAATCACATATCTTTTTTTGTTAGTCAAGTTTTAGTCGACTAAAAGTCTCATCAATTTAGTCTAGTTTTAGTCAAAAGAGAACTCAATATATCTTTTTTTTTTATGTTCTTAGTCAAAACGTTTTAGTCTTTTTTTTTTTTTATTAAATTATTTCTGAGATTATTTCAGTCAAATAGTTATGACACATTTTGATTTTTTGTCCATATCATTGTACGTAAAATGCGACCAAATATAGAGCCTCTTCCTTATTTCACCGGTAAATTCCTGTTAAAAGACAAAAACAACCACTGGATGGGAAAAGGGTATTTTACAATAACTTTGAATGCAGCACGAGGCTGGCGAGGCAAGTTTCAAGTGAACGCAACATCTGTGTTGTTTTTCAGACAGCTGTTGGAATCCTCTCCAGTGAAATACAGACACCCATTACACCGTTTAGCTGTCAGCATTTTAACCGTGTTTACTCCAGCTGCTAGCTAACGCTAGGCTAACGTTACCTGCTGCCAAGCATAGTGTTAACTAGCGTCCCGTGCAGCGATGTTTCAGTTGCCTCTAACGTCCGTTGAGGAGCATCAGAGAGAAGCGCAGACATTTAAGTGGCACCGAAATCAGCATTGCTATTCGGTCCGGTAGATAACGGTCGTTATCTCGGTACCCAACCCTAGTAACAGCTGAACATTCTCATGATGAAAAAGTAGACACGATTGTAGACGAAAATTAAGAGAGATTTTAACTTTTTACATTTTAGTCTCATCTTTTTTCGTCAACAATAATGCATGTTAATTTAGTCTTAGTCAGCGTTTTTGGACATTGGTGCTATCTCGTCATCGTCTCGTCTTAGTCATGGAAAAAAAGGTCCTTGACGAACATCATACCATCATCATACAGTCATACCGACTTGAAAACACTGAAAATGTCTTCTGCTTTACGTGTTTGTGTATGTGCATAATACTGCCTCATTTTCTTCAATAAAATGTTGGAACCTGAAAAAAAATGTTCTCTGATGTCAGCTTGTTAAATGTGAATATTGTTGTAGTTTCTTCTCTCCTCTGTGACAGTAAACTGAATATCTTTGAGTGATCGGGCTTTGACAACTAACCTATTAATCCAGAAAACAGCCGACATATGAATATACAATGAAGAATAACGCTAGTTGCGGCCCTATTTGACTGTATTAGATTTTATTTATTTGACAGTGAAGCACTTTGTGACTGGTGTCTGTGAAAGGTGCTATTAAAAATAATGCTTTCACAAACTATCATAAATATTGGACACCACTACGTAGATACAAGAACCGTACCTTCAACTGCATGTTCCATGGGTTCGACGTCGTCGTCCTCCACCTTCTCGATTTTAACAGCAGCCTTAGTGAATTCCTCCGTGAACCCCCATCCCGACACAGCGAGGGGAAGCTGGACGGGGCAGCTGCTCCGCTCACTTCTCAGGAAGGGATCGTCTATGAACTGAAAGGAAAGTTAACGTCAAGGAAATGCAAAATAAAGCTACTTAAAGGGTTATTTCGGTATGTTTTAACCTGGAGTCCGGGTTCTGATAAGCGTGTTCAGCCAGGCTTATTCCTTGATAATCATCACGCAACAGTTCCGTGTGTATTTGTAGCTCATCCATTTTGTGTTTGATCGATCTGGTGTTGGTGAGTAGGAGGCTTGGCATTGTCAATCTGTGTGGTAATTCCCTTAGCTAGCAGGCCCGACAGGGAGCCTTGCTTCTGATTTCTCTCCGCCTTCGTTGCCTCCCGCTCCCGAAAACAATCCGGTGAGCGCCCGGTGGTCTGGCTATGTCCTCTATGTCCAGAGGACAGGTCATGCCTTCGCGATGAAAACTTGAAGTTTATTCCCCCTCAAAAATAGGTAATTGAGCACTGTAGAGGTTATGACCATATCAGTGACTATGTAACTACATGGAAACGGGCCAAATGATGTCTGTGGCTTGCACAGTGATAGCGTTAGAGAAGGCTAGCTGTAGTCTCACGCTGAAGTCCCGGTGTAGCAGGAAAAGGTAAACAGTGTGTAGATCCCTCTGAGAAGCAATCCTTGCAAGCCACAGACATCATTTGGCCCGTTTCCATGTAGTTACATAGTCACTGATATGATCATAACCACTACAGTGCTCAACCGGCAGTATAGAGACAGGGTAGGTGAATTTAAACAATGTCTGAGTTGAAAACGCATCTTGTTGTCACGTAAGGGCCCTGTTCATGTTGCACAGACATATTAATTGCATGTTGTGTCTGTTAAGAGGCACAAAGGCACTCTAAAACTTGCCCCGACCACTGCCGTTTTAGCTCAGTGGAAGCTCGTACACGTAGCTGCAGCTTCTCCGCGTTGACCGCACCGATTCGGCGCGTTTTTTTTTCCTTCTATCGACTGTACTCGCATATTTATAGCGATCAAGATTAATGTCAAAATTGGCCGGAATTCTCCTTTAATGCAGCTGGTGGCCACACCAGATACTGACTGTAACTTTTGATTCTGACCATCCTTTGGTCAGGGACACATTTTTCCATTTCTGTTAGTCACATGTCTGTGAAACGTTGTTCAGTTTACTTCTTAGTAGTTGAACTTTATGTTCAGACGAAGTTTTACGCATGTAAAAGCAGTTGAAAGCGACGTTTCTTTTTTTGCTGAGTGTGTATATATATATATATATATATATATATATAAAAAATTGAGTAAATGAAACCCCAATTAACAAGACTGGTTAAAAAATTCATATATAAAACTGAGATTAGCTCTCATATTCTAGTTTATGTTCTGCTTGTTCAACGGTTGACTCAGATTATTATTAAGTGTCCGACAATATCGTTGAAGGGACCCCTACAGAGAAAGACCTTTAAGTGAAAGAATAGCAAACACTGAAGGTGCCCAAAGGGGTCCAGGTTAGAAAATACCAAAGTTACCATTTAATAAAGACGACCACCGAGGGACTTACAGTATCTCGCTCCAGCTTGGCGAGGATCTCTTTGGTCTCTTCCTCCGTCTCTCTCTTCTCCTTTTTGATATTGATGATAGGTGAAGGTCCCATGCTCGGAGCTTCTTTCTCATTCTCGTAGCTCCCTGTGTGTGATACAAAGATGCACTTAAACCAAGGCACGATCCAGCATGTGTAATAAAGCCTGTGGAACTGTAAAGAATAGGGCTGACGTCTCCAGCTCGGTTGGTCGATGTGCTCTTGTACGACCAAATTCTCATTGGTCAGACAATCGCTGGCGTTATTTCAAATACGCTGCACTGTCACCGCATAAATTGACGATTTCCGCGCAAAATACGCGGGGCTTGCATGATTTCATAATCCCCGCATTTTCGTCACATATATCTTAGCAGAAAGTTGAAAAATGTTGTGTTTACTTCACACAAGAGCAGCCATTTTCCCATTGCCATGGGAACGTTATGAAGTGAGGTAATTACGCAACGTGAACATCATCGAAAAGCTGCAAACCCCGCGATGAAGCCACGATGAAGCCGCAGTTTTTGCAAGTTCCCGCAATTTCATCGCATAACATTGCATAAATATCCCGCATATTCCATCGCATTTTTTAAGAAAACGTGACGCATAATCAAGGACTTTAGCCCAAAACAATCCCAAAATTATTTTTTCTGGAAGGACAGGCATGGATACCCGGTTCGGGTTCGGGTTTTAAAAAAATGGTGCTGCATCTCCTTTAAAGCGCCCATATGATGCTCATTTTCAGGTTCATAATTGTATTTTAAGGTTGTACCAGAATAGGTTTACATGGTTTAATTTTCAAAAAAACACCATATTTTTGTTGTACTGCACAGCTCTCTCTCACTGCTGCAGATCCTCTTTTCACCTGGTCTCTGTTTTAGCTACAGAGTGAGACCTCTTTTCTTCTTCTGTACTATCTTTGATTGCACATACGCAGTAGCTCAGATGTAGATCATGTCAGCTAGCTAGCTCCATAGACAGTAAAAGAAAGGCTGTTTCTCCAACTTCGGTCAGTTACAAGGCAGGATTAGCTGGGAGACTTCTAAATGAGGGCGCACATGGAAGTAGTTCTTTTGTAGATTATGGTGAACTTGTGTGTGTTGTAGCAGTGCTTTGCTATTGGGAACGAGGTAGCATGCTAGCGTTAGCATTAGCGTTAGCATGCTAACGCTACGAGCTAACGGTTGCGGTCAGCGAGCTCGTTTCGGCTTGTGACGTCACAAGCCGTGCCGATTTCGAACAGCTCACCCAGAGACTGAAGGCAGGACACATTCAGAAACCGGATCTCACTCAGAACAGCATGGATGGGTTTTTTTCAAAGTTGGTATGCGTGTGGAAGCACCAGAGACACAAAAGAACACCCCAAATCCCAGAAAGTGTTTTTTTCATAATATGGGCACTTTAAGAGAGCTCAGTGCGTGTGTAAAGTGGGCAGAAGAGAGATAGAGAAAGAGGAAGCAGACGTGTTGATGCGACCGGAGCAGAGTTGGTGGAATACGTTCATGTTTTGTACACAGTGTGACTGAAAGTTCATTCATCTGCTCACCAGAAACGGGATTTTAACCCCGATGTTATTCATGTTATAACGTCGGCCCTGGAGATGACTCTCCCCTGGTTTTCTGACCACGGTCGGAAACGAAGCAAGCAGGAAAGGTTAACACATTGAACATTTAAAATTTAAAACAGCTTATTAACGTGCGTTTGTTGCCCCGTGTGCGCTGATGAACTCATCTGTTGATGTTTCCGAATGCCTTCCTACAGCTGCTTAATGAAAGCTTTCCACACAAACAAACGTACATGTGTCATTAGTATGAGAAAGAAATGAGATTTTAACTGTCGGGCTCGGACATAAATATCTTAATGCCTGTCGGGCTCGGGCCGGGTTCGGTTGGACGTATGCCGGGCTCCGATTTGGACTCTAATGTTCACATCTAGCCTGTCCACCAAAGCTGAAGACATGCCAGGTGCTCTTCTGAAAACACCCAGCTGGGAGCGCTAGAGCACTTTAAGGTAAAGATACTTTATTGTCACATACACATACATGTAGTGAAATTCATTCTCTGCATTTAACCCATCCCTCAAGGGAGCAGAGGACAGCCAATCACAGCGCCGGGGACCAACTCCAGATCTGAGCCAGTGCCTTGCTCAAGGGCACTGACTGGAGAACCTAGTACATGCTTTTTTTGATGGTGGGGGAAACCGGAGCACCCGGAGGAAACCCACGCAAACACGGGGAGAACATACAAACTCCACACAGAAAGGCCCGGAACCAGCTGGATTCAAACCCAGAACCTTCTTGCTGTGAGCTAACCATTAGGCCACCATGCTGCAGCAGCCTTTTTATTTTTTTATTGCTGAGGCAGCTTTGTTGAATCTGGTTGACAAGATTAGAGATGGTCCGATTCCATTTTTTGCTTCCCGATACTGATACCTGAACTTGCGTATCGGCCAATGCCGAGTACCGATCCGATACCGGTGTGTCATATATTTGATTGTGTTTTAACAGCTGTATACTACTATCCCTGTATGGATGATATGATTTCTATCTTTGTTGTTCAGCCTGGCTCAGGTTATTAAACTTTTTGTGAAACATGAATAAACACAAACAATGAAAACTTCAGAATTGTCCTTTATTATCCAGTTTGACAGTCAGTCTTAATGGAAAAACAACAAACTACAAAAGTAGATTTTCTTCGGGGCTAAATTACGTGGTATCAGATAGGTGCATAATATGGTGGAACGGTACATGTATTCGTATTGAACCGAAACGGTACGGGCGTCTCGGTTCGGTACATGAATTTACACGGAGAATACACGGTATAAAAATAAATAAAACTTGAGTGCAAATGAATTAATGTAATGTGGAACTACTGTTACATACGCGTTTCTTAGGGACACCTAATCTGTAGCCCCGCCTTAGATCTGAAGCTCCCAAGCTCCGCCTACATGTCGAGTCGGTCCAGTGAGTCCACACGAAGCAAACTAGTCCCTTCCATATACAACCAAACACAGATGTACTGTAGCTGTAGCCCTTCTTGCCTCGACCACAAATGGCTTCCAGGCCCGTTAGCTCCGCCGTTAGCTGTTAGCTTCGCTGTTTGCTGCTAGCTCCGCTGTTAGCGTGTGAAGCTAACGCCACAATTCGCCAACTGCTCTGTGTAACCGAAGCTGCTCTTTTAACACCCCTGCTCTGTGCATTCACATATGAGAGCAGCGCTTGTCTCCCATATCACACTACTAGCTGATTTTGTTTACAAGTTCCAGATGGAGTCTGGAGATGATGTGGGGTAGCCTACTTATTGTTTACTGTCTACATCTTACTTTATACGCTTCAGGCTGTTGCAGCTAGCTCAGGGGAGAGACTGGATGACACCAGGTGGTACAGCCTGAGACAGCTAGCTCAGGGGAGAGACTGGATGACACCAGGTGGTACAGCCTGAGACATGCACAATAAAAATAATTGCCTTCTGCATTTTTGTTATGCTTTTCCCTCCATTGTACCAAACCGTGACTTCAGTGTACCGTTCCACCCCTAGTGCATAAACTCAGTACTCAGTACCTAGAGATTGTCATGGTTTTATCTCAGTTAGCCTAATAGCTGGTTTGATTTACATTGAGAGATGATTTTATGGAAAATACCCCATGCCAATCTCTAGGTATGGTGAAGGGTATGTGATGATGGGGGGGGTATGGTGAAGGGGATGTGATGATGTGGGGGGGGTAAGGTGAAGGGTATGTGATGATGGGGGGGGTAAGGTGATGATGTGGGGATATGGTGAAGGGGATGTGATGATGTGGGGGTATGGTGAAGGGTATGTGATGATGGGGGGGTATGGTGAAGGGTATGCGATGATGTGGGGACCAAGGGAACATTATCAGGATGCATAGTATCCTGGATCCATGAAATAACTGGCCTTTCAAAATAAAAGTCTGCCTGCCTCTATGGGAATTTAACATAGGGGGGTACTCACTTTTGTTGCCAGCAGTTTAGACATTAATGGCTGTGTGTTGAGTTATTTTGAGGGGACAGCACATTTACACTAAGTTATATAAGCTGTACACTTACATTGTAGCAAAGTGTAATGTCTTCAGTGTTGTCCCATTAAAAGATATAATGAAATATCTACTAAAATGTGAGGGGTGTACTCACTTTTGTTAGATACTGTGTATATGTATATATATATATATATATATATATATATATATATATATATATATACATACATACATACACACACATACACATACACATACACACACACATACATAGGTCTTTGTGGTATTCTCCACTGTGATTGGATAGCTAGGTAAAAAGTGACAGTGACGAGAACAGCTTTTTCACCCAAAGTTGAAAAATGTTCAACTCTGTGACTAAAACAACCTCCCAACGTGCAGCGCTCAGCGCAGAACAGACGCTCAGCGCAGAACAGACGCTCAGCGCAGAACAGACGCTCAGCGCAGAACAGATGCTCAGCGCCTCGTTACGCTGCTGCAGTTTGCAGCATCGTGTGAATATGCGGCGCTCTAGTTTCTAAGCATTTATAACTAGGATTGGTTTAAAAAATTACAATTCAAGTAGAATCGTTTGGAGGATATGGTTTCAAATCCGATCATCACTTCCCAATTTAACATGTGCAAGTGTTGGTTTCCGTAGCGGCCAGGCGCTTGTTGTGTTGCAGCCATGGAGCTCAGTAAGCGGCGCTCTAGTGGGGCTTTATTTTACGTTGAAAAAGCTGCAAAACTGCAACCCACCATTGACTCAAAATAAAACTTTCCGCTTATTTGTGAAATAAGCATGTGACCCGTTTCAACTCCACCCCTCAAAGAATCAGAATCAGGAATCAATGAGAACCGGAATCAGAAGGAAGAATTGGAATTGGAATCAGAATCGTTAAAATCCAAACGATGCCCAACCCTACTTATAACGTAACGTGGCCTCATTCCCAGGTAAAATGCACTTTGATTCAGTTCATCTAGAGAAAACATGCAGGTGTTTTTCCCATCGACCAATCGATTGGTTGGAGAGTCGGCAGAATTTCAATCAACCAAGATTTTCTTTGGTTGAATACAGCCTTAATACAACTCCGCAGTGTGAATGGTCATCCAGCTGAACTCCTACCTTTCTTTTTCATCATCATCTCTGCGGGCCCCTGCTCAAAAATGGAGTGGGACTGGATGACTTCTGGGCGCCCTCGGCCCCGGCCTCTATCTCTCGGGCCGCGGCCTCGACCTGCGTCCCTCCTGTCTCTCCTCTGCCCGCCTTCAGCTTTCGTCCTGTCAAACAGAATCAAGTCATTGGCCGACAGTCAAAAGACACAATTGAATCCTTCTTCTGAGACAAATGTTTCTTCCTTTTTAAAGTCAGTTTAGAACTTACTCTTCTTTGGCTTTTCGGCCGATAATGTTGGGTGTGAAGGTTTTCTTAAAAACAAAACACAAAAATAGTACTTAAGTATAGAAACATGGAGTTGGTAGTACATTTAAACAATTCCTGGACAATGATTATTTTAAGTAGCGCTGCACAATATATAGTTGTTTCTTTAACGGTCATCACAATATCAACTGGCGCAATATACATATTGCGAAAGACACTCGGAGATTTGTTTGTGTTAGTTTGCCAACGATTCGATTCTAAACCGATTATCGATGCAATAATTATTTTTTTTTCCAACAATGGAAACAATGGAAAGTTCCCAGATGGATATGCCGAGCAAATGCCAAGCAATCCATCTGGCGGAGTCAGGTTATAAACATGAGGTGGTCAGATTAACGTGATAAAGTAGATTTTATGTATGTCTTATTAGATCATGTGTATAAAATGTAATTATGTTCTCCTTTTGGCCATTTTTGTGCGTTTTTTTTCTGCACTCTTGCAGAAACTCCAAGTTGCTGTCCATTATCCCATCCTCAGTCAGTCTGTTTTCTGATTTGTACTTGTCTGGAGACAAAAATATCGGATTTTTTTCCGATTATTATCAGAATCGAGCATCGAATCGTTCTAGAGAGAATCGCGATTATTTTTCCCACCCCTCCTTACTGCACTATAAAATGTAACTGTCACTTTTTTTAGGGCTCCCTTTTATTTTTTAATTAAATGTTCAATAAAAGATTGTTGGAAATGATTTCCTTTCATTTGTTTTCAATTCAACAAGCAATTTGTTGTATTTTAGCAGAATTTTGACAGCAGCAGAACTAAGTACACTTCTTACATCTTTTTATTTATCACAAGTAAGATCGTCATCGCATATCTTCCTCATATCGTGCAGCGCTAATTCTAACAATGAGATGTAGTACGTCACCTTCTTCACCCCCCCCAGGGTCAGGTCTCTGGATCGCATTGAGGGGAGACGGCCAGTCGAGATGGCGGCAGGAGGTCGGCGGCCCATCAACAGTGGCAAACTGCTCCCTCCAGGGGTCGGCGGCACACGTTGACCACTGGGGTCACCCGAGCCTGAATCTGCCATCCTAAACTGGAGACGTGTGGAAAAAGGAATGATGATGTTTAGTTTTGTTTATATGCACAATAGAAGATATAACTCACATACAATAGAGAAAAAGAAGCAATCTCAGTGCAGGAGAGGAAGGAAAGTCCTCCCCTAATACAAATAAACAACTAAACATGTTGTAATACTCGACAAAAACCAAACAAGCAATACAACAAACTAACAAACACACAAACAGGGAAACTAATAACACACACACACAAATATACACACATACATTGCTTGTTGGCTGAACTGGAAGTTGTTCCGTCCCTCCTCGGTGAAGGCCGTCTCAAAGCTCTTACTTCAGGAGCGAGGAGGGATAATTGAGGAGCGAGGATCGATGAGGGATCATTGAGAAGCGAGGAGGGATCATTGAGGAGCGAGGATCGAGGAGGGATCATTGAGGAGCAAGGAGGGATCATTGAGGAGCGAGGATCGAGGAGGGATCATTGAGGATCGAGGAAGGATCATTGAGGAGCAAGGAGGGATCATTGAGGAGCAAGGATCGAGGAGGGATCATCGAGGAGCGAGGAGGGATCATCGAGGAGCGAGGAGGGATCATCGAGGAGCGAGGAGGGATCATCGAGGAGCTATAGGAGAGGATACAGAGAGCAGCCTTCCTGGAAGCCGTGCAGCTGAAGGAGTTGCTATCTTCGCCCTAATTCATGGGACGCTTCAGAGGAACGGACGTCTCATCGCGCTAAAAACACATTTGCTCGTTGCCTCTCCCCTCCCCTGATTTCCTCGCGTCTCTCCCGTCTCAGGGACTAAAACGCGAGGAAGGGAGGCAAGTGGAGGACTCGAGGAGGCAATTTAAGCGACATGAGATGCAGCGCGGGAAGGCTGCTCTTGTGTTTCCTCTGCTATAGCTCCTTGATGCTCCCTCCTCGATGCTCCCTCCTCGGGGCAGAAATAAGAGCTTTGAGACGGCCTTCATAGAGGAGGGACGGAACAACTTCCGGTTCGTTCAGGGGCTGAGGAGTCGAGGAGCTGTCAGATAAGGGGCATGGGATGTTCCTCAAGTTACAAAACATAAACATTTTAAATGGCTGGTTGATTTGCTGTTGTTTTATATCCTTGTTGCCCTGTATGTAAATGACATCAACTGACAGGAAATTAACAAGGGACCAGGCTGTTGCCTAGCAATGGAACTCCATTGAAAAGAATGTTTATGTAACGAGTATGTGTGTATATATATATATATGTGTGTGTGTGTGTGTGTGTGTGTGTGAGAGAGTATGTGTATATATGTATGTGTGTGTGAGAGTATGTGTATATATGTGTGTGTCAGAAAAGAAAAGGTTTTATTGCCAAGTACGTAGTGTGTGTGTGAGAGAGTATGTGTATGTGTGTGTGAGTATGTGTGTCTGAGAGTATGTATGTGTGTGTGTGTGTATATATGTGTGTGTGTGAGAAAAGAAAAGGTTTTATTGACAAGTACGTAGTGTGTGTGTGTGAGAGAGAGTATGTGTATATATGTGTGTGTGTGTCAGAAAAGAAAAGGTTTTATTGCCAAGTACGTAGTGTGTGTGTGAGAGAGAGAGTGTATGTGTATAAATGTGCATATATGTGTGTGTGTGTGTGTGTGTGTGTGTGTGTGTGTGTGTGTGTCTGAGAGTATATGTGTGTGTGTGTGAGTATGTGTGTGTGTGTGTGTGTGTGTCTGAGAGTATGTGTGTGTGTGTGTGTGTGTGTGTGTGTGTGTGTGTGTGTGTGTGTGTGTGTCTGAGAGTATGTGTGTGTGTGTGTATGGTGTGGACAGAAGAACAAATGGAGACTGACTGTACGAAAACGTGTACAGTTCTTCCCCTGATGATGAAACGACAAAGATGGTGTGGTTACTTTTGTCTTTGCAATGCCATTGTTGTCTTTCAAACGAAGACAAAACTGACTTAGTTGGTTTTGGAGCCAAAGACGAACGATTAAAAGTCAAACTTCAATCAGCAAAGCCAGACATCATGGTGTAGTGGACTGTTCCCCTGGAGCTGGAGTAACCTACAGCATTAGTTCTTCTGAATGGAGACAGCAATTATTCCTAAAAAGAAAACGGGGCCTCTACTCCATCACCACAGCAACGCTTGTAGTTCAGTGACATAAACAACTGACAGCCATTTTAAGTGTACAAGCCAATGACCACTTTAAATGTTTCTTATATCACGACTATGACTCGTGATATTTAATGTTATTGCGTCAACAACGGCACAAAATCAGCTGCACGTGGCCAAATCCGAACACAAGCACGCGATGCGAGTCTGTTGAACTTTAAACTCATAATTAAACGCTGTCAGGAATAACCGTTGACACGATATGCTTCTCCACATACTCACGTTATGATTCCTCGGTCGTCCTAATTAGATATTTAGTCCAAACTGGTGAGGGAAGAGTCATTACAACACGTTGTTTCGTGCTACTGCTGCTTCTGACACTGCATTCCCATTACGCACGGCCGGCGCCATGACACTTCCGCAGCGTCATCAGTCTCTGAGTTCACGCGCATCAAACATGCGCAGAAATAAACAGTCTATATTTTCCACATTTAAATGTACAATCATGGAAGCTGTTCTTGAAGCACCAACATTTATTATAAAAAAAGGGGGGGGGGGGGGCTGAGATGAAAGTGAGGCTTGAGCCCTCCATGCTGTTTAGTGGCGTATGTGTGCGTGGTCAAAAACTGTATGTGATATACAATAAATCTTATACCGTTGGAAAGCTTGTTTAGTTCCGTTTCAAATGGTGCCCCATTTTGTAAAGAACATGCATTTGTGGGATGAGCAGCAGCGCTGAGTACGTGTAGCCCATTGACATATATATATATAATGGACCAACAGATCCCGTTGCTCTGGACGGAGATCAGTGAAGGCCATTAGAAGCACTTTTCCGGTGATGGCTGAGCTCCAACTGAGAGAGACGACGTAAATGTGACGTGAGCAACCTGTCTGAAAGTTGGAAGTCTTCTAGTAGCTGTGCCAAGAGAAATCTCAATCATTCCCAATCTAGCAGAGACGGAGAGCGTAGGTATATGTAAGGAGATAACATAGACACAGGCTCATTATTGATCACTACAATGCTACTTAACATTAGTAATTACACTTAAACAGCTAATGTGAGATGAAACTGCCTGCACGCTTCTCCTGTACTATACGGTAATTCCTCTACTATGAGACAGTAAGTCGCGTGGTTATGACACAATCGTTAGCCTATTTTTACAAAAACGTCTGCTACAGAGCCATAACGTGAGGTACAAGGTAATGGAGCCTTTTATACATTGTCGTGTTTCTTTATAAATAAACAACGGACAAATAGAGTCTTTAAACGCTTCAGATGTAAAGGTATTCGCTGTCAAAGTGGCGCCAAAATGAATGGCAGTCAATGGGATGCTAACAGGAGGTGATGGCTTGTTAGCATTAAAATGGCGCCATAGGAGGTTCGCGGTCCGAGGAGAAGCTTACCCCCTTGGTAAACCCTGACGAACTTCCGGCAAATTTGAGATTTGCTCTGCAAGTCAGTCTGGCGAAGAGCCCATTCAAGCCCATTTCCAATGTCCCCAAAATCGAGGCGCCAATCACAACCGCTAAGGCGGGCTTTACACCAATCACAACCGCTGAGGCGGGCTTTACGCAACGACGATAGCGCAGCGACGACGCCGAGCAGCTTTTTGTTTACATTCAACATGACGGCTACCGAAGCGCAGCGTCACCCGGATCGTTGGTTGGACAATCCAATGCGCCCAGAGGCATTTGAGCGGCGTCCGTTGGTGACGCCCCTTTGGAAATGAACTGTCAATGAACCTTTCCCAGACCTACTCTCAGTTACAACTGAGAAGGGTCTGGTGTCAACCAGGCTAGAGTACGTGGGTTGTGCCCATGCCAAACAGCTTATTCTGCCATTGACTCGTTTGGTGTTTGATGGATTGGATGATTGAAGTTTGAAGAAACAAGACATATTGGCAATTTAACAATTTATTCATTTCACAAACAGGAGCCTCAGTAGCGTGTGGAAGAATCATACACAGCCACAACAGCCTGGCACCCCCTCCTCATGCTGGTCACCAGCCTGGTCACACACTGCTGTGGGATGGATTCCCATTCTTCAACCAGCACGAACAGCCAACGTGGTCGTGTTGGTCACTCTGGCACGAACAGCACGCCCAAGCCGATCCCACAAGTGTTCAATGGGGTTGAGGTCAGGACTGCTGGCAGGCCATCCCATCCTCTCCACTCCCACATTCTGGAGGTAGTCTCTGATAAACCCCGCCCTGTGGGGTCGAGCGTTGTCATCTTGGAGGATAGAGTTCAGTCCCAGACTGTGGAGATATGGGATTGCCACTGGTTGAAGAATCTCATCTCTATATCTCTCTGCATTGAGATTGCCTCCAATGATGACAAGCCTTGTTTTTCCAGTGAGAGAGATGCCGCCCCACACCATCACACTGCCTCCACCAAAAGGTGTTACTCTATCGGTGCAGCAATCAGCATAGCGTTCTCCGCACTTTGACCCTATGATCCAACTGCCGTAGGCAGAATCATCCAATCCACCAAAATCCAAATGAGTCAATGGCAGAATAAGCTGTTTGGCATTGGCAGAGAAGATTTGGGAAATTTTTCACGGGCGCAACCCACATACTCAGAGCTGCTGCTCATCCCACAAATGCATGTTCCTTACAAATGGGGCACCACTTGTAAGGCAACCAAACAGGCTTCCCAACAGTATAAGATTTAGTGCCAAAAAGCATTGTTACCACAGAGAAATAATCTACCAAACTCAAATTTCCTTACTTTTTGTGCTAAGTTTATTTATTATAGGAAACTATACATAAATCTTGAGTTAAAAACACAGAACTTATGAATTATTTAGACTAATATTACTGGAAAGATAATCACAGAAGGGTCAACTTTCAGTCGGGAGACGGTTTCGAATAAAAGAAAATTGAATAAAAACACCCTAAAACGTAACAATTGTTTGTTGTGTTTGTGAAGCACGTTGTATGGAATCATCCAAGTATATTTTTGGGGCGATCACAATTAGGTATAGTTAAAAAAAAAAAAAATTATTTTTTTGGACATTTTTAGGCCTTTATTGACAGGACAGCTAAAGAAATGAAAGGGGGGAGAGAAGGGGAATGACATCCAGAAAACGGCTAGAGGATGGAGTCAAACCCTGGCCCGCTGCATCAAGGAATAAACCTCTATATATATGGGCGCCCGCTCTACCAACTGAGCTATCCGGGCGCCGAGAAATCCATATTTCTGATATAGAAAACACAAGGGTTAAAAATATGTAACTGTAAATGTAAGTACACTGAGGTTTGTCAATAATAGGATGGAAAATGTGGCATGTATACCGCATTTTCATGTTATTTAGGCTACCCCCTGGGGGACAAGTACGCAACAAGATTAAAAAAACAAAACAAAACAACAAGACAACAAGTGCAGACAATATCATTTAACATACCAGCAGCCTACGGGTTTAATCTCATGGAGACAACTTAATTT